>NC_039252.1:11634786-11876646 GCF_003368295.1 Carassius auratus
TGAACAGCAAAGATAGCACTAGATCGGAATAGACGGTCTATTCGTATCAAAACACTCGTGCATGTATATGTTTCTCCAGAACAAGTCACGAAAGCCCGTAACGTAAATTCCGTGTATAAACACTCACACTTTGAGAATCACAGGTTCAGTCTGCCCTCCTTCAGCCCGCTCACCGCCCGCTCTCTCCACAGCAGACCCGCTGACTGAACGAGCTCGCTCTGAGCGAAGCATCTCGCCTGCTCACTGCTCACCTCTCTCTCTCTCTCTCTCTCTGATCCGGGATGCTGCGGTTGCTGTGTGGTACCTGTTAACGCTGACCCCTGTCGGCCAATGCGGTGAACTGCAATCACATTTACACTTGCGTGACACGCCGTCACCAAGCGGCAACAAAGAATGATACACGGGTTTTTTAAGTAATGCGTTTTTAAAATGTAACATTAATTAATTGAACTAAATGTAACTTATTTTAAATAATCAACATTATAAAACATAAATTCCAAAATGAATTTTATTTACAGCATCAAGTAGGTATACAGTCATTTACTATACTGAATGCGCCACATTTGAAATGGTCCAAAAAATGAACACACAAAAATGACAAAAACAAAATTCTTAAACCACATTTTAATTGTTTTTTTTTTTCTCAATATTGGGTATATCTTAGATCATTTGGCTGTTATTTTTATCTGCCTCATTAACACATTTCTTTTTATATATTATTATTTATTAATGTGTTATGCAACTATTTAAGCAGCTGAACATTTATAAAATATATATTAAGTATGTTACTTTCATTCTAAATTTTAACAGACAAGTTTCAAGAGTTTAAAAAAGCCATCTGAAAATGTATTCACACTCAAACACCAACTCGGCCACAATCACAAATAAGAAAACATTTGAATCTACTAAAACCTTTATAACCAAAAATGTGACCAAGGCCTCAGCACAAGACCTCAGTACTGTTTTGAGCATTAAAAAGAGCATTATTTCGTCATTTACAAATCACTTAGCCTAATTCATGGAATATAAACAAAGAAAGCTAGAATATTGATTGAGGAGTATCTAGCCTGCATCAGTTTATTGCTTCAGCAGGTTAGAATATATGAAGATGTTTAACTAGAACATATTAATGTATATATTCTTGACAGAAATTCATAATGTACATTCTAGACTAAATGCTCCTGAGGTCTGATTGGATGATGTTGAAAACATCTGCATGGTTATCACAGATGGCAATCATGCTCCTGAAAAAAGTCTGGGATGCACGAAGAAGTATTTATATTTAATTCTAAACATTTGTGATGCCCATTATGCAATAATGACAAGTTTTTAACATTTAACATAGCCAAGATTATACTCATCAGCTTTCCTACCTCTATATTATCATCAATTTATGATGGCGATAACTCAAAGGCCATTATCAGAAGACAAAAAAAGCAATATTTGACTAATAAAATCTAACTTTGAGTAGTTTAAGTACAGACCTACACTACTATTTAAATGTTTTAGGGATTTAAAACATTTGATTATTATTATTATTATTATTATTATTATTAATATTAATATGGATGCATTAATCTAATCAAAATTGTTTATAATGTTACAATAAGAATTATATATAAAAAAATGCTATTCCATTTAAAATTCTATTAATCAAATCACCCTGAAAAAAAGAAAAAGAAAAGCTAAACAGCTGTTTTGTACACTGGTAATGTAAGAAGGATTTCTGAAGAATGGTGCACTGGCTGCTGAAAATTCAGCTTTGCCATCACAGAAATAACTTACATTTTATAACAGAAACCGTTATTTTGAATTGCAATAATATTTCACAGTATTAGTGTTTTGCTATATTAAATAAATGAAGCCTTAGTGTAAATAAGGAACATCTTTTACTCTTTTTATATTATTCGAATCTTTGGTAGAATACCTAGACATGAATTTTTAATTGGTAAAATATTTTTACTGACATAAAGACAATGGTGTATCACAATGATTAATGTCCTAACACTTTAAATGACCTAAACATACCCCTATTTATCAACTTCTCTCCAAATATCCTAAAAAAAAAGCCTGCTTATGCAACATTAAGAAGCAAAGAAGAGGCAGACTCCATCTGCATAAAGGACACAGTAGCCAGCACTGTGACAGATAAAAGCAACTAACCCTGGTGACTGCCCTCCCACACCACCAGGTGGCAGTACTATCTGAAGGTCTAATCTAGGTGGACCAGCAAAAACCTACATATTTCCAGATCCGGGCAGTTCAAACCAGCCAGAAAAGGTTTCCACAAATTCAGCAGAAAAGCCAAGCACGATTTGATTTCTTCCTTTGTAAAGGCATGTTCAGATACGTAAAACCCTAAACACTGACATCCAAGATTTAGATCAAGCAACTCTGATTGCGTTTCAATTGCATTAGTAAGACAAAAGGCACAAGTTCGGTCAGATCATTCGATAAAAGCAGCTGTCAACATTAAATACTGCAGCTCACAGATACCTACATTGATTTTTTTTTTTTACTCTACAACCACCCAGTAAAAGGTCCTGTGCCTGTTTTGGTTTCTTCAAGATTTCTAAAGTAGGAAACGAAAGAGTTGTGAGAATACTCAAATACTTCCACCCATGTAGTGCGCACTTGAAGCTCTAAGACTTCTTGACAAGGAAAGTGATATTGTTAAATGGGTCATAGAGCTCCATCTGATTCGATTTCAACGGCCTGTGCTCCTCACAACCTCCCGGCGGTGTGCTATCATGTAAAGTTTGAGTAAATAATGTAACACTGTTCCAGATTAGAGATCTCCGTCCACATCACCCCGTGATCCGTTACAGAGGAAAGCCTCCTTTTCCGGGGTCACACTGTCCCTGTTTAGGCTGCGGCTGGGTTTGTACACACTCAGTTCCTCGTCCAGACTGGAATGGGCCAGTGAGGCTTCAGTGCTGTGCCAGATTCCATAGCCAAAGTAGATTACGAGTCCTGGAGAAAACAGAGGGATAATGGAACCAATTATTGACCGCATAAGTGCAAAGCGCTTTTCGGGAGCCCCAGTGGGGGACGTTTGTAATTGTCAAATTCCTGAAAGCATTTATTTGATCTTTGCAAGTAGCAAAACTTGTTTAAGAGTGGCTGGACCATATTTCAAAGGTTTTTTGACTAGCCTACCAGCTCGTGCTGGACAATGTGCTGTACCTATAGACATCCAGATGGCGAATCGGATCCAGGTTCCCCTGTCCAGCTGCATCATCAGGTACACGTTGACAAACATGCTGACCACCGGGATGAATGGAAGTAAAGGAACCTGTCAAAAAACGACTATTATTAAACATGCTTGAGTGCAGGGGCATTCCCCTATGAGGAGGCAAGGGAGGCAGTTTCCTCCTCAAAAAATTGGGTGACAAAATAATCGATATTACAAACATAGGTCGCAAATATGACTAAATATGGTATTAAAAGTATAAAAGTCACTCGTTTTAATAAAGAAACACTGTCCAACAGCGACGGTGAAGTTACAGCAGAAGGCTTGCCTCCCTTCAGCCCATAGACTCACAACAGAGACCCCTTAGCACACAGGGTTCAGAAGGGGGTAATAAAGTGGTGGAACTGTGATGTCATTTTGTAGGCAAAAAAACGGAAGCAGGTTAGCATTTTAGCTCTTCCGGTTCCATCGTCCCAGAATACAGTTAATGTGCATATTTATATATATTTGTCCCCAACAGCCAAAAATACATTGCACGGGTCAAAGTTATAAATTTTATTGATTTTTATGCCAAACAATCATTAGGATATTAATTAAAGATCATGTTCCATGAAGACATTTTATAAACTTCCTAAATATCCTACCGTAAATATATCAAACTGAATTTTTATTTAGTAATATGCATTGCTAAGAACTTAATTTAGACAACTTTGAAGGTGATTTTCGGAATATTTATATTTTTTCACCCTCAGATTTTCAAATAGTTGCATCTCAACTAGGCCTAGGCCTGTCACAATATATCGACTTATCACAAAATATATGCACAAGACATAATTTTTGGTGAAAATATATCAGCCATTTAGTTTTTGCATTGCACTTACGCCTGTTTCTTTTGCAGCTTCTCATATATAACGTGGTGTAGTTATGAAGTGCTAGTTCAAATAAAAAAAAAAATGCAGATATGGCCTTGTTTAGGGATCTGTGAATTTACTAACCTTTAGCATTATGAGGACTAACCTTAAAAGAGAGCTTGGTTTTACTCTGTGGTTGTCTCCAGATGATAAACGTGACAATGACAGACATGCTGAACAAGACACCGAGAGCGGCAATATTCCAGATTGCACTTCCGCCCAGGACGGCCATCAGACTGAAACTGAAGATCAACAGTCCTGGAAAAGAAGCAGTTTAGATGAACAACTAGATAGAGTACTAAAGCACTGAAAAACAAACAAAAACAGGATCTGTCTAAATCTGGTATCAGAATGTTTCATACCAAGCAGGCTCACACAGACGTTAACAGCGAAGCCTGAGAGGTTGGAGGGTTCAGTGATGTCAGGGAAGATCAGCGTTTTGAAGCTGAAACGCTCTTCTATGCCAGGAAGAATCCCCATGCTGGGTGTACTGATGGTCTCACTCATTTCTATCTCTTCCTGTGTGTTGGCCATGTGATATGTTGGAGAAAACTGCTCGGGCTGGTACCTGTAGATTACCATGTCACATTTTTAAATACACAGCCTAATTGTAATGACAAATAATTAAATGCATTAAATTCACATGCATCTGCCAACCTTAGTACTAGAACACAGGCAGCGACCAGTGTGTAGGCCAAAAGAGTTCCTATAGACATCAGATCAACCAAGTCCTTCAGGTCAAACAGGAAAGCCATAATTGCTGCATAGGAATGGAAAAGATCGATTTATGGTCATCTCTTTTGATGATAGGATTGAAAGCTATATATTTTATGTAGACAACATCCATATGTTGTAATAGTATTTAGGCCAGCATTAATGGTCCATAAACATGATTCCCTCAAAATGATCCTATGGGATCTTTCTATGTCTTGTTTGTCAGTTAACATTGAACAATTAAATACTTTTTTTTTTGCAATCAAAAGAGTCTATATTCATGGATTATCAGTTGTTACAAAACATTTATCGACATGTTTCAAAGCCCCTTTGTAATATTAAATAGATATGAACATTTGTAAAATTGAAAAAAATGGCACTTTCCACAAATAGGGTATAAAACAATACCACATTTGACCTTATGGCATAAAGTGGGGTTTAGAAAAATCTTATCAATTAACAATAACAACAATAATAATAATAATAATAATAATAATAGTTGTTTTAGGAATTTCTAAACAAATCCTCAATGTCATTTTTATACTCACCCCCCCCCCCCAAAAAAAGGAAATTATATCACTACACTGAGACCATTTAAACAAATCAGAATGACCTTATTTAATTCCTAAGAATACTTCTTTTTTTGCCAATAATAAAGATGTCTGAAATAATCCATCTCTGTCATCATAGATAATTTTCAAATAAACTGTAGGGAGTGAAAATGGATCATTTAACTGCCCTTATGCATGCAAGCATTTGATTCATGGGTTAAAAGCAAAAAAGTTACTAATGCCATGTTATCTAGAGGTTACTATTACATACATACATATTATATATTTATATTTATTTATTTTTATTTTTTTATTATTATTTTTTTTTATTAAAAAGAAGAAAAATCTAATTAATAAAAAAAGTGTTGTTATACTTACCCTATTCATGGAAAGTGCTAAAAGCATATGCAATCTTTCAACGCATGAAACAGAAATACAGAAAACTATTCACAATGTCAACAAACTCTTTAGCATGGTAAAACTGACGTCATGGTATCACGTCATGTTTGCACAATAAAGCAAATAATTCCAACACAGTAGAGTCAGTTTTACAAGTTTCTATTTCAAGAAACTACTGGAATCATTTGGAGAATAAGGAAAACAAAAAAAGCCCTACAAATTACATGTAACTGCTATGTGTTTCATAAACAGTGAGTTTCCAACCACATTCCTATAGATATGAACAGGCTGATGTTTCTAACAGCAACAAAAGCAGCCACTGGAGCTGAACCCTCCAATCCCACAATGCCCTCTGCTCTTACCAGCAATGACCCCCGAGGCAAGAGTGGACACGACGGGCGTCTTCTTCTCGCTCACTCGTGCCAGAAATGAGAAGAGCAGACCGTCCCGGGCCATGGCAAAGATTATACGTGGGAGGGGAAACAAGGACCCCAAGAGACTTATCATGGGATGATCAAATAAAAGAAGAGAGCAGAAAAGAAACACATAAGCCAACTGGGCAGCTGCCAGAGGTGGCGTCAAAGGCAGAAAGGGAATAAATCCAGTTTATATACGAAGAAAACAGTTAAACGGATCCCGTTGTAGCTGTCGGAGAAAGGCTGTGCTGCCCAGCCCTTTCCTGCTATAGGTTCAGTGCTGCGAAAACGTAAATCCATGCAACATGCTCGGTGGACGGATGCGCGATACTGCCAATTTAACGCGACGTCAGTAGATTAGTAGCATTAAAATTCGCTCACCTGCGACAAAGCCTGCTGTTATAGTGGCGCGCATGGGAGTTTTGTTCTCTTGTTGATCCCAGTCATGAATTTGAAGAGCAGGCCATCGTCAGCCATGGCCCAGATGACACGGGGCATGGGGAACATGGCGCCAAGCAGGCTGCCGCGAGAGATGGAGAAAACAAACCATGCCATGCAAAAAAGAGACACAGACATAGTGCATTCATACACTGCTGTGGTGTTATTATAAGAGAGAAACATGCCACAAACAGGGCACCACCCCCACCAATCAGAAGTGATATTAGACCATCCAGAGGAAAAGACAGATTAATTTGCAAGAGCATAAGGATCAATCTCATGGCATTCATTTTTAATTATTCAAAGGTTGATTTTAAAGGTGAAGCATGTAATTTCCAAAGAACAGTACTTGTGGTAATAAGTGGCATTGCAAAAATAATGATTGTTTCCATATGCATCTACCACCCCTTCCACCTCAGGTGACCACGTAAACAAACAGAGAAATGTTTTGAAAGTTCCACAAAGCCACAGCGTTTGCTCTTCAGGGAAATCAGCCTACAAATACTTCAAAACACTTCCAATTTAATAGGCTGGTGTTACACAACGTCTGGGATTTAGGTAAACAGGGCTTTATCAGTTCAGGCTCATTCACACCAAAATCGACAACTATAAAAACGACTATAATGATAACTATACTAGCGTACAAACCAAAGTACAATAACATTCCGTTTATTATAAGAGTGCGCTACAGTTTTGTTGTGTGTCGCTTTAAAAGAGTGCTTTTACGTTGAGTGGATTCTGATTGGCTGTTAATATTTTTATCGTTCATCAGCTGAAAAAAAAACTTTTTGAAAGTGTTTGCTAAAATATTGTTCCTCTGTGTCGTTAACGTTATAGTTGTGGTATGGCCTTCCCTATTCTCATAGAAGTACAAAGATAATTAAAAGGTTATAAATATTTGTTTATTATTTAAATGATTATTAAACTCAAAATTATTAACAAAACAAAACACTATGTGACAAAACAAAATACTATGACTACAATTTTTATTTGCAGCGTTTAGTAAACCTGAGATTTATTAGAAGAACTTTGTTTTCACGTATTTAAATTGTATTTATTTTAGGGCTGTCAAACAATCACAATTAAATTGCATCCAAAATAAAAGTTTGAATATATATATATATATATATATATATATATATATATATATATATATATAATATGTATATGTATGTATATATATATATATATATATATATATATGTATGTATATATATATATATATATATATATATATATATATATATATATATATATATATATATATATATATATATATATATATATATATATATATATAATATGAATATGTATATATATATATATATATATATATATATATATATATATATATATATATATATAATATGAATATGTATATATATATATATATATATATATATATATATATATATATATATATATATATATATATATATATATTTATATACACTTTTACATTATTTTAAAATATATATTTATATTATAAATACATATTTTATATATAAATATAATGCTTTTCTTAAATATATTATTTATATCACACGGGTCAAACAATCTGTTTGTGTCTAAACCGGCGGCAGTTCTCAACAATAATAAGCTGCAAAGTGGACCAGACTTTATGCCGATAATCAAAAGTAGGTAGATATTTGAAGACATAAAATTACACACTTCACTTTGGATGGATTCCAAAACAGTATTTAATAGTGAAAATACTGCTCTAACTGGAAACCAAAAAGAAAAATGCCAATAAATCTACTTTAAACTCTGCAGCTACCGACGTTATCATTAGTGACTCAGAAGTTAGGCGGGCTGTTAGAAGGATAAGAGGTTTAAAACTTGGACAGATCATGCAGAAGACACTTGCATTTGATAGATTACACACAATTCATACTTCACAGTACATGAACATTTCTGAGCAAAAACATCTGGTATGTAATATGCATGTAGGTCATTACTATAAGACTAATTACTGCCTGACTTACCGATAGAAAAAATGCGGCATATTGCCTTACTCCCACTCAGGGCCTGAACTGAGTGTTGCATAACTGAGAAACAGGATTCATAACTCAGCACACCAAATTTCCCTTCATATTTTTAGCAAGGGGCTCATATGAGCTGCCTCAGATAAATATACACACACACTATCAAGCAATCCAGTCCCAGATTGCACTCTCTCAACCTCCCTAGGGTGGTCTGAGTTCACTTGGTAAAATTGAAAGATTGGGTTGGTCAACTTCCAAAAGGTTGTGCTATCAAAATGACGGAGGTCTTTTAAACTGCAACCAGGCTTGCGGGTAATTACATCCATTCATTTCAAGGAACATGGGTAATTATTCATTTCAAGTACATTTTTGTGCTCTACCATGCAGGGTTGGTTTACTCTAGACTGGGCTGTAGTGTGTGTTAAAACAATCCCTCACTGGATGGATCAGTGCTTACCTGGTGGACAGGGCGCAAAGGGAGCCTACCGCCACAGCGTACGTGGCTCCTTCCCAACCGACATACTTAAAGGCCGCGGGAAGAGGGCTGTTCTTATCCAGCATGTAATACGGCATCATCAATGTGAGGGCGGCCGATACACCAAAGTACGCTACAAAACAGATCAGGAGGGAGGAGACGATGCCAATGGGAATGGCTCTCTGAGGGTTCTTCACTTCCTCACCTGTGATGCGAAACAAGATATTGTGTTTTCATTAAACAGAAATGGTAAAGGGTTGCAGGCTGGACTCAAACCTGCATGGTCCACATAAGAAACTAAGCCCAACATGTCAGCACAATTGCGTGTCACAGCATAAATAAACTTGGCAAACCAAAAGAGGCCACAAACAGACCTACGCACATACTATCAAATGACAAGTTCTCAGACATTTTTTTTTCCCCTAAAGAACATTAATGTAACAAGATACCAGTTTATTTTCAGCTCTTTACATTATTGATATGTGGGTATTTAATTTTGTCCCATCCGATCCGATCCCATGACATGACTGATCCTTATTGTTTGAAATCGAAAACCGATTGTTGGTTGTCTTTTAATTAGTGACTCTTAGAATACTATGGATGTTTCCAAGTAAGATAAAATAAAACAATAAAAAAGTATTTGTAAGTAACATTATATAGATATATATATCTGCAATAACGAAAAACGCATAAAAATGCAATTTCAAGAAATAAAATTGCCATTACAAAAAATATAGTCACAATTAAAAAAATGTCATCAGCATATTATTATTGTTAAAATCTGAGATAGGTTCCCCTAAAATACAGTATATGAACATGCACACAATGCAGATATTTGTTTCAGTTATATTTTGTATTTTATGCAAAAAAATTGTAACATGCTTAAAGGTTCATAAAAATATTTTTTTTTTCAGTGATGTTTAGTTTTGTTGAGATATTAAAAATGTTCTTTCAGCAAGAATGCATTAAACTGATGAAAAGTGATAGTAAAGACATTTATATTGTTACAAAAGATTTGTTTCAAAAATGCTGTTCTTTTGAACTGTTTATTCAAAAAATCCCAAAAAGCAGTTTCCACATTAAATATAAAGTTTAAATTTGTTCAATACTGTTCAAAATTGAACACTTATGATAATAAGACATATGTTTTGCATTAGATCAGCATATTGATAATGATTTCTGAAGAATCATGTCACACTGAAGACTGGAATAACGATGAAGAAAATTTTGCTTTGCCATCACATGAATAAATAACATTTAAAAAAATAAAATAAAACTAAAAATATTTATGTTTGTACTGTATTTTTGATCAGACAAATGCAGCCTTTGTGAGAACAAGCCTTTTTTTCAAAGTCTTCAGAAAGTGTTACAGACCCCAAGCGTTTGAACAGTAGTGTACATTATATTGACATTCATTCAACTACAGTACATTTAATCTTGCCATTAAATCAGTTAAAGGCACTCTCCATGTGAAATCCGTCCTTTTATGATGCCTCAGAGTAGGAAAATGACTCAGCTACTGCCCTGAGTAGTGCAAGCATGTTTGCTTTTGGCAAAAGTTCCTGTGGTTTGACCTTGTGCAGAACACTACATAAAACAGAGGAGTAGTGTGTTCATGCCAGCAGTGCCAGAGAGCACAGGAACATGGCTATATTACCATTCCTGACCAGCATGTGGATGAGGAGGGGTTACTGAATGTGAACCACAGCTAAAGGGAGAGACGAGAGACGAGTCTAGACAAACCCAGAAACACTCTAGCCAATCGAATGCAAGGGAATGTGGGGGAGTGAGCCGCCATAAAAGAGGGGGGCCAGAGGCAAACCATAAGCAGAGATCCACTGAGAATATCCATGCAATACTATTATAAGCGTAAAGGAAACTCTAAATAACTTTGACCAAAGCGACATGAACGCAAGCCAAATATGAAGGTAGAATAATAGCCTCACTGTTGTACCAATCTAACACATACAAAACAGGCTTCTTGCACAATTTGCTCTCACTAACCTCATGTTTGTGGACATGCATCATATGTTCGAGCTTTATTTTGTGCTTTCTATAGATTAAAGATGAGATTTGAGAGCACTGGAGTTTAGAGTCTTTAGTTACCTGTAGTTGCGATACAGTCGAACCCAACAAAGGCGTAAAAGCAGGTAGCGGCCCCTGATAAGACTCCAGTGAAGCCGAAAGGCATGAACCCACCTTCACCCAGAATCTCTTCTGTTGGCAGGGGCTGTGTGGCACTGCTCAAAGAGAGTAATGTTAAACATGCCAAACAGCAAAAGTATAAAATATACCGAAGCCTACTGAGGTCAATCATTATTATTATTTTTCTGTCTCAGTTTTGTGAGGTAACACTGAAAAAGCTTATATATAACTTGTTTTCTAATGGAAACTTTTGAAGAAAAAAAAGCAAATATATACAGTCTATTTAAAAGTTTGCAGCCAGTAAGGTTTCTTTTTAAAATAAATTAATAATTGTGTTCAGCAAGGACCCACTAAATTGATCAAAAGTGATGATAAAGATGTTTATAATGTAAAGATCTCTATTTCAAATAAATTCTGTATTTTTGATATTGTTTTTGAACATTTTATTCATCAAAGGATCCTGAAAAAACTCAAATGAAAAACTGTTTTAAATGTGATGTCGCACTTAAGACTAGAGATTGGCTGGTGAGCATAAGAGACTTGTTAAAAAAGTAAAAATCTTACTAAACCCAAACTTTTCAGTGGCATACAATGTTGTTGCCTACTTGAAAACATAAACCTAGATACATTTCCAAATGTAGTAAAGCATGACTCACTTAATGGTGGAATTGGTTCCATTAAGAATCTCATCAGGGTCCAGGTGCCAGTTCTTCAGTGTACCTTTGACCAGTCCAGATACAACCATGAACAACAGTACCAGGATGTTGATGCAGGTGAACACTTTGGTGACCATGGCTGACTCCTTCACCCCGAAGGCCAGAAGGGCTATAGCAAACAAAACGTAGTTCAAAACACTACAGAACTATGTCAACACAAACATCCACTAAATATTTACATTCAAAAACTTGCATTTTCAGGATGAATGAGTGTGTTTTACAATCACTGTTTAGAAATAAATATTTCAATTTATATTCATAACACTGTGCGACACTCTGGGGCTCTCAATTTTAATTGGTCAGTCATGGCTCCCTATATAACTATAATTTTACCTGTTAGAGTGAGGATGATGAATACAGAAAACATATCTGGGTACTCCGCCAGAATGCCCGGAGCATTCATAGACATGTATTGTCGACAAAAATGCTCAATTTGTTTTCCAATCAGCTCATCAAATGTGGCACTCCAAGCCCTGGCAACACTTGATGTACCTGAAAAAGGTTTTCCATATTGAGGATCATTATATAACAAGGAAAGAAAAACATAAGGAAATGTAAAAATCTACACTATGGGGTCCATCTAATGCTTGGTTAATCTTATTTCGTTTTTAATAGAAGACAGTAAGTCATACAGGTTTGGAAACAATTGAGTGTGAGTAAATGATGACAGTTTTCATTTTTGGGTGAACCATCCCAAGTGATTTTCTGCGTTAACTCACCTATAACGTATGAAAGTATAAGGTTCCAGCCAGTTATAAAGGCCCATAGCTCCCCTACAGTCACATAGCTGTACAGGTACGCTGAGCCCGTTTTTGGCACTCTTGCTCCAAACTCTGCATAACAGAGGCCCGCGAGCACTGAGGCCAGGGCTGCAATGAGGAACGACAGCACGATGGCTGGTCCTGCATTTTCTCGTGCCACAGCTCCAGCGAGGACATACACCCCAGCTCCCAAGGTGCTGCCCACACCAAGAGCCACCAGGTCGAAGGTGTTCAGACATCGGGAGAGTCGCGATTCCTCCGAGTTGCAGTCGACAACCTTCACTCTCAGCAGCTGCTTCCCGAAACGCAGAAGCTTTTTCAAAACCATCATTGATTTGATTTGACGACAGCTTCTTTTTGTGCTTCGTTTTTTTAAGTTTCTGCTTCACCCACCAATGCAGATGATTGACAATGCTTGGAATCTTGCTCAGATGTGTTGTTTACCTTTAGGAAAAAATAAATAAACTTGAGAAAGTGGCAATGGTAGTTGGTCAAATGTATAATGTCAAATGATGACAACCATATTGGTATTTTTTACATAGGTAAAATGTCACATTTTAATAATATTGATAAACTGCTATCATTAAAAGTAAAATAAAAACAAAAAGGTACAGCGAAATAATGATTAAATGTAGTTGGAAACCAAACCAATCTTATAAAAAAAAAAAAGGCAATGACGGGCCCAAGCCCAGGCGGCACCAGAGAAAGTTTTTAATTTAAAATATTGTTCACCTAAAAAATTTAACAAAGCAGTGTGTACATTCTTCAAAAATTATTTTTGCTTCTTAGAAGAAAGGTCATAGGGATATAGAGTGAATAAATTTGACTATTTTCTCAAGAAATCATGTTTTACTTTATTACTACACTTTATTTCCAGATATGAACAAAAATGCTACATACAGCAATCATGTGGTGGTTAATGTGGTTACCCCTTCCCAGTTTAACCAAAGTAACTGGGTATTTTCCAGATATTTTCCATCAAATATGAATGTTTAAAAACTGCAAACATCTCCTTTTTTAAAGTTCCAGAACACAAACCAGCACATTTGTGGTGAGATATAAAAACGTGCAGAGCACTGACCCATATTCACTTAAACTTCATGCCAAACAATAAAAACAAACCCAGTACATATCTGATGACACTGCAACAGAACTCCTACAAGTGAACTTCTTAACCATAACCAAACTTCCTGAATGAAAAGCACATTGCGATTCCCAAAGGCCAAGTGTCAAAATGTACTGTACTATATGTACAAATGGGCTGCAGCTTTCCAGACAATAAGTTAATACAGCTGCGCTGTCTCCAGCTTAAGTCCTGCACTCTTTTCCCAAGTGTTGAGTAACATAGAGAGAAATCCATAAAATGTGACTGGTGGCAGAGCTGGAGAGGCCCACCGGGGGATAATCTATCATACTCACACAAACTGACATGTGTTACGTAACCAAGAGTGGAACTTAATGGCAAAATACATGCAATTGCAAAAGAACAACTAGGATCTGTGTTTGTAAGCTCTGTGAGAACAGCCTGTTCTGAGATTTGCAAGTGAATGTAAATGAACCTCTCTGTGCACAAAGCAACCATCACACTATAAATGTGAAGCAGTAAATTTCATTGTTTTGTCACAAATAATAGTCATTAAAAAAAAATAATGAAAATAAAAAAAAACTTTAGAGAGTAAAGAACTAAAAGTCGTCACACTATTAATTTTTTTCAGCAGCATGAAAGAAGCCACTTTTTTCCAAGCTAATTTTGCCAATGTGTTTACAGCTGAAAAAAATGCTTTTTTAGATATTTTATTGCAATGGACCAATGAAGATCAATAACTCCTCTCTTATACCTAGCATTGGGATGCATGAATCACTGTAGTGAAACTGTTCACAAACTGCTCCGCTTAAGGTTGTAGCTGGTTTAAGCTGGTTAAGCAGCTGGTCAGTCAGCCTAAACCAGTATAAAAGTGTGGAGTTAAAACTAGAAAACCAGTTAAGGCTGATTTAAGCCACTTTTAACAGAGTAATCGAGATTATTTACTTTTTGCAAAAATATTTATTACAGACAATAAACCAAAACAAAATAATCATTAACTAACACACATATGAACACACTCATATACATGCATGTACAAATTACAAAAAAAGCTTATAGTTACCAAATATAGTCAGCTAGATATTCTTAGAAACACATCGCGTAGCTAATCACTTTTTCTTTAAATAGTATCTTGACTGTAATTTATCTACTTGTAATTATGTGTAACTTTTATCTTGAGAGGCTCCGGTTTCAAAGTATGTTCCTCAACACAGAGTATGAGTCTTTACATTAATCTACTGTGAAGCATGACCTAGTTTTCTTTCTTTGGAGCTAAACAGCAAAGGGGACATAAGAAGTCACTTCCTGTCATGCCACACTGAAATGGAAAGTTCCACAGACGTAGAGGTGGCGACCTTTTCTTTTTCTCCCAGGGTGCTTCAGTGGCTATCGGATGTCTTGGATCTTAGAAACATGGAAGCAGGTTAGCAGAGTCACTCGAGCAGTACTGCACCTTTAACTGTTGTCATTTAAATCACGCAAGCGTGGCATGAGGGCCTGACTGGAACAAACCTGCACAAACTTTAGCCAGATTTCTCACATCTAAACACCGGAAGTTCATTAAAATGAGATTAGTAGTGTAACTGAGAAAAGAAAACCAGAGTTCAGAATTAAAGCTGTGCACAAGACAGAATCAGTCAAACTTGTCCATTTTTTAATTTTCTTTCTTCTTAAATGTGCAGAATTATTTTCTGATCAGGTTTTAGCAACTGGTATGAGCATGTGCTGCAACAGAAGCCTCAGACTGTAAACGAACTCATGAATTTGTTTAAACATGAAAATATTAAAATAAATATTTCTATACACGTGTGTGTGTTTTAATTTGTATATGTAAAACTAAAAATGTATAGAAGGATAAAATATAAATATGAATACAAGATTTAGGTGAAAGTGTTTAAAATATATACTTAGAGTACTTGACGAATTAATAACAATATTATATTGTTTATAATGCTTATGCTATACATATAATGCATTTGCTCAATTAATACAAGATACAATTAATTGTATAATAACAATATATTAAGGCTGTTTGGCTTGATAATAATTAGATACTTAATAGAATTCTATTCTTTTAACAACATTGTCAGTGCAGTTAAAACTTTCAATCAATTTCAAATCAAGTTTTGTAAAGCTACACACTCATTAATAACCTTCAACAAAAAATGATTCTTATATTGGTGTTTCTCTCCTGAGGTCAATCAGTGCCCAAGCCCAAGCACACGCTGTTCCTGAGGGTATGTTGTCCAGTTGCCTCATTCAGATATCCCAGCATTCCCTGAGTGAGCTGGTCTAAACTGCTCTACTGGTGTGACATCAGACATGTTGAAAGGTCCGCCTCAATGCCATGCTGTAGGAATGCTGAAAGACCACAAATGCTATGAAGGTATTTTGGAAGAGATTTATACGATTTGAACAGCAAGGATACTATTCCGATCAACACACAGAAACATATACAACAAGGACATCGGTAAAATAGTCCATGTGACATCAGGTGTTCAACAGGCATTTTATGAAGCTACAAAAATACTTTGTGCGCAAAGAAAACAATAACAAAATAATCCCCAAGTTACTGTCTTCTACCATAATGAAGAGTACCCCAGAATCTAATCAATGTAATCAGCGCTGTTAACATTCAGTAGAAAATGCGCATATGTTGAACATAAACAATGCTGCTTACGTTGATTACGTTCTGGGGTACACTCCAAAATGGCAGAAGATGGTAAAAAAATGGCTCTCAGATTTCATCAAAAAATCTTAATTTGAATTTAAAATCAGCAAATTGGGTTCCGAAGATGAACGAAGGTATGCGAGCGAGTATGACAGAATTTCTATTTTTGAGTAACTAACTAATCCAAGGAAACAAATTCTTCAAGGGTGACTCAACGCCTAAGAATGAAAATTTTGTCAATCACTTACTGTACCATGTTGTTCCAAACCCGTGAAAGCTTCATTTATCTACGGAACACGATTTAAGATATTTTGGATGAACACTGAACGCAAACTGTGTTATTCTGTGTCAGCTGTGACACAAGGATACGTTTTCTATGTGTATTTACGCTTTGATTTGACTGAAAACAGCACACCCAGGCCACGCGGCTTACACGGAAGAGCGGTAACAGAGTGCTTGCGTTCAGCAGATGTTCTCCAAAATTTATTTGCATACAAGAAGTATTTCATAACATTACGTTGAATCACTGATGGCAGATGGAATATTCTGACGATGTCTTTCATACTTTTCTAGACCTTGACAGTGTAATTTACTTGGCAGTCAATGAAACAGTAACCTTCAGTCTCAAGCATTCCGGTTTTCATCCAAAATATCTTAAATTGTGTTCCGAAGATGAACAAAGCTTTAACAGGTTTGGAACGACATGGGGGTAAGTGATTAATGACAAAGTTTTAATTTTGGGGTGGAGTATTCCTTTCATTTTACTTAACAAATTCTTAATCATTTACTTCTGCCATTGATTTCAAGAGAAACATTTGGGACAAAATTCTAATTTTAAATAAAACATTATAATTTAAGCGATACTTTTTTTCTTGAACTGCATCATCCACATGACAGTCATATGCGTTTGCAGCACACGGTCTGCAGCAAACAGAATGGAAAATCATATCTAAAATAAATCATGAAAGCTTCATCTCACAGCAGGGTTGGGTAAGGTTAACGGTGCCATCGATTGACATTCCAGCTCAGTCAGAACCTGCGAGGTGATCATAGACACGCACATGCAATTTATCGGGTTAAATTAAGCAGGTGGGTTGAGCAGGGGTGTGTTGCCTGGGCACCAATCAGTAGACAACTTTCTATTATGGTGTTCAACGTGCAGCGCAGTGCTGTGATATTTTGGCCTTGGGACGCTTGTGTGTTTTTAATTCGCTTTTAACCACATCAGTACTTCAAGTCTCAAGTTAAAAGTCGCATCAGTGCGTAAACAGAAAATCTTAAACTAGATTACTGTATTATCTACAGGATCCTACACTAACATCAATACGGCCTTGAATACTGATGTCACAAACTTTTAGTGTATCATAACAACCACAAGTCATTTCTAGAAACAGCTTGATAGGAAACAGGGTCAAGGGCACAGTGTCTATCCAAAAAACAGAGTCATGTTTTGTTGACGTGTTTTTGCCAACATCTATCCAATCATATGAGTGTGTTTAGAGTGGGCACAATGTACCTGGCACCAACCGACTACCCTTTGCCTAGAAACTTGTGACTGTGATTTCATGTTGGAATGTATGTGACAAACATTCTTAAGTTTTGGGTTTTGGCAGGAATGTCTAAAACCTCATTTAGGACATGCTTGCAGCCAGCTGACGGTCTGACAATACTCCTTCTGTCTGACCTCGAGAAGAAAACGAAAACAAGTTCAGTTATGAACATATCCACAAGCGTGTCAAGATACCACAAGACTCTTTCACCTGAGTAACTCAATATTATAAGAAAACATGCTTTTTAAATGGATGCACGTAGGTTTGCAGGACCCAGTATATACCTGACCAGGAAGTATATTTAACGTTTTATGCCTTAGTTGTTTGTACTGGCAACATGACGAAGCTTCACTCAACGGTTTAAAAAACAATTAAATCAGTGTGTCTTCCTCCAGTTAAAGATGCACGATAATTTCAAAAGGACGATACACATGAGACAGGAGGGTAGCCAAAGTGGACACAGTCTCAGCTTTCTGTCATTGGGAGCAAAGCCAGTTTTCCACCGGTGACACTGTATCGACCTTCCCACTAAAGAGACATGCAAGGTACTCTAAATCATAGGTCGAAGAGGACAGACACAAAAATAAAAAAATGCATTAAATAATTGAACTTTTGCGCTAATAATGATTGCAAAAAAAACAGCCATTAGGACATTTTTGTTGTCAAACTTTCTCTTATTCGGCTGTGTTTACTTTTCATGTTAATGACAAGATTTAACAATGACAAAGCCAAATGGTTTTTGGGAATAAAAGAATGTTTAAGTGAAATAGTTTAGTAAAATACATAAATGGCAAAGTGAAAAAAATAAAAATAAATAGCTAAATCATTGTACCTTGTAATCTTTAAGGAAATTAATGCATGCACTATTTATGAATAATAAAAAATTGGATGATGGTACTAATTTGGACTGCCTTGAGTGTCAAAAATGAGCCCCTCTATTGTGCAACACCCAAAACCAAGTTCCTAAATCTGATATAGAGGAACAGTGCTTGAATGTGTGCCAGTGTCTGTCAGCACAAGCTCACATAAATGAAGAAATAATGAATGCTATTTGCTCCTGGTCCCTCCTCAGCAATAACAACATCTGATCACCTTATTGCAATGCTTTATACAAAGCACATTCATTTGCGTAAATGCAATTTTATTTATTGTATTTGTGGTTCAGATCTTGAAACTGCGGTATCATTTCTTGCAATTTAGACACTGTACTTGCGTCAAAGGGGTTCCTCTGAGAATTTGAATCTATTTCAGATGAATGCCTTTTCCACAGATATATCTGTCTAACATCAACATTGACATAAAGGTTGACAATCTAATGGTCCGTTTATAACCATTTCTTATGCGTTTTAATGGCTCTAATGGATCTAAAGTTACACACGCTTAATGCTGACAGACATTCTAATTGGCTGATGGCGAGTTAATCATTCACATTCATTTTTAATTACATCTCTGGGACTCAACCTGCAACTTTTATGACAGCAGCCCAGGTTCTAAACCACTAGGCCACCACTCAGGGATGTGTTGAGGCTTGTTTTAGCATGTCTCTTATGTGGGGTTTCAGGTAACATGTTATGTGTTAAGGATGTAGATTAGATGCATGTGACCCAATTATAAGAAACATGCAAAATAACACACAACAAAGACCTGCAGGATGAACTTCCTACTGTTTCCTGCTAGTTTTATTATGATCCAGTAAATGGCATGAAATAAAATTCAACTGCTTTTTTTATTTTATTTACAATTCTAGGTGTTATGTTCGACTTCACTTTGCGCCATCACAAAAAAAGTCTTTCCATAATATTATAAGGGTCAACAACACTAAGTTTGGGATTCATTGACAGACACACACCCACATGTGTAAATATTTTAGGGTAGTATCTCTATATATAGCATAAAAAACTATAAATAAAAGTGTAAATGGTTCAAGATCAGAGCGGTTTTTGTATGACGTCCTTGACTGTCATCTATATAATATTGAAACATTCTAGTTATAAACCATAAAACAAAATTCCTCTGACTTACAAGCAGCTACCAGAGGATTTACTGAAACAGTAGGAGCATTAAAAGATCTCTTTGTTACATAAAGCATCTGGTCTGAGGAAGGGACATTTCACATACAGTGACTGAGCTGTAGTAAATAAAGACCCCTACTGGCCCCATTCAGCAGAAAACTCCTAGTGGCAGTGTCTTAGAATTGTTTACATATAAATACAGCTCATGGTGTGGCATTTGTTAGTGAGTGTTGATGGAACAAGGTTTTCCATGATTGCAATAAAAACAATAAAACATTTCTAATAGAATTCAGCATATATAATCATTTAAAATTGTATTATAATCTAATCTAATTTTAGTAATATAATCTAATCTTAATCTAATTTAATATTATTATATCCAGAATACTGAATGATCCATTTGCACATTGGAATATTTTTCTATGCACTTTTTTGTCCATTGGACAAGTGTAAATCATGTTCATAGTATCTGCTTATTGGGGGGATACACTTATTACATAATCCATATGTATAGTATGTTCATAGTACACCTATCTGTATATCACGCCTATAGTATTTAAAATCTGTAAATTATATCCATAGTACTGCCTTGTCTGTATATTTATTGTACATTTGTAACATTGTAGACCCTATATCCTGTACTTACTGGTCACTTCTGGTTAGATGCTAACTGCATTTCGTTGCCTTGTACCTTACATGTGCAATGACAATAAAGTTTAATCTAATCTAATCTAATCTAATCGAATATTATTTTCAGCAATGTAAAATTTGTCCAACTAAACAAAATAAGAAACTTACTGACTGTCATTCTGATTGTAATAAATACATTTCGACAAGCTATCGCAACTCTTGTGGCATGAGATGACGCGGTTCTCTCTTTTAGATCAGGTTAACGTTACTCTTACTAGAAGAAGAGACTCCAGCTTACTTATAAATAGAAAAATGATTATCTACAGACTATTTAAAATCATTGCATTATTTCACATGTGGCCTAAGATATTTTCTAATGTTTTCTGTTCATTATTTGTATTAAAATAGAATTAAAATTAATTTCTAGTTGATTTTATTTATTTGGTATTTTACTGTTCAGAAGAATATTGATACGTTTTTTTTTTATAAGTAAATACAAAATCTATAAACTGGCAGAAAAAAAGCAGACGAAAAAAAAATAAACGGTCAAAATAATAAAATTAAAGTTTCCATTAAACGAGCATATCGCCACATTCATAATACACGCGCTCGACGCGAATAAACCAGAACGCTAACTAAACAACGAAGTTCCAGGCGAGCGTCTCAAACCAAACCACAGGGTAAAAAATATTTTAATGTCAGTAGCTACCCCTCTTTTCCCCTGCAGGATAGACCGCATTACAAGGCGGGAGACCCCGTGCGCCCCGTCCCACGTTTTCCTGCCCTGATAACGGAGCGCGCTGCAGTGAACTAAACCACCGTTCGTGCCAGTTTCACATTGATTGATTTGCAACAATAACTAAAGTATGAGTATATTAACTGATGGACGTTTTGCAAAACGCCGAAGATGGGAAAGCAGCCGGGTTGACTGTAACAAGAATGTTGGTCTTACCTTGCAGCTGGTCTCAGAGCAGAGCAGAGCAGAGCGGGTCCAGTGATGGGCCTACGCTACTTGTGTTGCAGGCAAACTTTCCTCAGACTGTGTGTGTCCTCCAGCTCAATCGTCTGTGGTTATGCGGACTGAGTCTCCTGACAGGTGGTGTGTTTGTGTGTGTGTGTGTGGGTTTGGTCATTTGCGATGTGTAAGCTGGATCAGGTTACACTGCGGTTTTGAACATGCTCCTCCCGCTGCTGCAGAGAAACCGGCACGCAAAGAGTGAAATTTAGGGTTAAATCTTCAAAGCAATAAAAAGAAAGTTTGCCGACCAAATACAATCAATCTTATAATTTACGGAAGGATGAGGAAGTTGTAACCTGAAATAAAACCTTGATCCAAAAATTATTCAATCCAGAGAAGGGTCACTCCCTCTATTCGGTGCCTTTTCAGCTTGGCAACTTTCTATCAAAAATTGTTTCAGTTGTAAACCATTTTATCTGAAGAACGACATGTTAAACTATAAGAATCATATAATGGTCCAGCTCAGGACTTTTAATTTTATTAATATTTTAACGAAATTTTTCACACGTGCAAAGGCTAAATGTCCACCCTGTTAATCTCATCTCAATTACCAAGTGTTTTGAATGCACTTATGGTAATATTTCCTAAGAGCTAAAATGTCCCTCTCTTTACCCTGCAAATATCAAGTGTTCATAATCAGTAACAATCATGAAAAAGGTTGTTGTATTTTAATAAACAGTGTTATATCAGCACATTTCTTTTAGAATAAAAAATACAATTTTGGCACCATTTTAAATTGTTTTAATTTTAACATTTCATTCCAACCAGAAAGATAATGCATATCATTTGTGGTACTATATAAATATATATATATATATATATATATATATATATAATATATATATATATATATATATATATAGACACACAGAGGTAACAGGGTGGACATCACACCAAATCAACATAGTATTCTTATCTTTATGGGTTCATCATGCCATAGGCAAAATGGTTTACTGGACAAACTGTATTTTCTATCCCTTTACCCTAAGCCTAAATCTACTCCTCACAAAAAAAATAGTTATTTTAGATTTTATAAACACAAAACTAATATTTTAGGTTTTCAAAAACACTTAATTCTGTATAGATTATCATAATAATTATTTTTTCTCATGGGAACCAAATAAATGTCCCCACAATATCAAAGTTTACTGTTCCTGTAAGGACATTTGGACCTCAAAACGCAGGGAATACTAGTACACACACACACACAGTATGCAGAAATGAACATACACCACAAAGACAAACACACATTGTAGTGGCAAAATCAAGATAATTGATTATGGTTTCTAGTTAATCAACAAAGCTTAGTTTAGCTTTCTTTACATCCTTTTTCCACCTCTCCTTCTTGTTATTGAGTTATATCTGCATCACAACGAGCCATGTACTGTAGCGTCAACGCTTTTCTGCAGCAGACAACAACGCCATTTCCTAACAAATACATGCATACTTTTTAAGCAACTCTTTCTTTTAAATGCATAAATTAATTCCAATACATGCATTAAACAGTTATGTAATTTTTATATCAAATGTTACAATATGTCCACCCTGTTACAGTGCAAAAAAGTAACAGGAGGGAGATTTTATGCTGAAGTCAGCTTTTGCTTATTTGATGAACCACAAGCTAGTGATCACGGAGGAAATTTTTTTTAGCCTGTTTAATAACCATATTTTTAAAATTACAAAAAAATAATCAGTTTCAGTTAGAAATAATGATAACAGAGTGGACATGTTATGTTTTGCCACATCGGTGAATCATTCCAAAATACTGAAAAGGGTGAATTAAAGAGTGTTATTCTACTTTTTGAAGATAGTTTGCCACCAAAAAGTACTTCCTTAGAGTTCATGTTATTAAAGAAACATTTCAGGACCATGTTCAGATGGACTTTTCATCAGAGTAACGGGGGGACATTCAATACAGGGACACATTTTAAAGACCTTAAGCATTAAAAGTGTATAAATAATACAAATAAATATTTTGTTGTGGAATATTATAAATAAGAATATTCAACTATATTACAATTTTTGGAATTTGTTTGATTTTTATTATATTTGTGGCTGGAGTTTACTTGGGGACATGACAGTTTAGCCTTCTTGCACTAAAACAGGAGCAATTATTTTTTTTATTAATTAATTTTGGGTACATATGTGTTCTATGGTAAAGCAGTAGTAACTTTGTAAGGTAAGCATTTAGAAACATATTTTAGCCCATTTTTACAGAAAATACACCACATTATATCATGGGGACTCAAATGGCACTGGATGCTAGGAATGACCCAGAAATATATTAAAAGCAAATACCACCTGGGTGTAGAAACTGATAAATATAGTCTCAATTAGATAAAGATAACATAAAACACTTTCGAAAAAGTTGAATTTCATCAAAATTAGAGATTTCAGAAAATCTACTCCTGCACAATAAAGATATGCATGTATTTTCTTAAGTGGAAATAATCTTAAGTGAAATCTAAAACATGAGATATAGTGTCTGACAAAAAGCAATAATTATGTGATAAAACATCACAATTTTGAGAAGTCAGTATGACAAGACAAAAATATAAGTCATAATTCCAAAAAGTGCTTTCATATTTTTCATCATTTAATATGTGTAAACCGCATTTATGCAACTGCACCTTTAGTATCTCATAATTTTAATTTATCATAAAGACTTTTATCTTGTGTGGCAGAAATTGGCAGCCATATGCAAGTGACTTAAAATGAAACAAGATATCAAAAGAAAAAAAAAAATGGAAGGGCGGCACTAATGGGTTTGAAATCAAGACGAGACCAGACAAGTTTAGACTAACTTCTTAAAAGGAACACTCCACTTTTTTGAAAATAGGCTAATCCTCCAACTCCCCTAGAGTTAAACAGTTGAGTTTTACTGTTTTCTAATCCATTCAGCCGATCTCCGGGTCTGGTGGTAGCACTTTTAGCTTAGCTTAGCATAGATCATTTAATCTGATTAGACTGTTAGCATCTCGTTCAAAAATGACCAAAGAATTAATTTTTTTCTCTTTAAAACTTGACTTAAAATTTGATCGTATATTAACACCAACGGAAAATGAAAAGTTGCTATTTTCTATGCTGATACGGTTAGGAAACAATACTCTCATTCCGGGGTAATAATCAAGGAACCTGGGTGCTGCAGCAGGTGCAGTGATATTATGTAGTGCCTGAAAATAGTCCCCAGCTAGTTTTTGTAGTTGCAACAATAGCACAGTTGCTGAGGACTATTTTCAGGCAGCAAAGTTCCTTAATTATTACACCAGAATGAGAGTATTTCTTAGCCATATCGGCCTAGAAAAACTCAACTTTTCATTTTCCGTTGGACTTAGTACACGATGTAACTACAGAAGAGTCGAGTTTTAAATAGGAGAAATATAGAAACTCTGTGGTCATTTTTGAGTGAGATGCTAACGGTCTAATAAGATTCAATGATCTATGCCAAGCTAAAAGTTCTACCGCCAGACCCGGAGAACGGATGAATGGATTTGAAAACGGTAAAAATCAACTGTTTAACTCTAGGGGAGTTGGAAAATCAGCCTATTTTCAAAAAAAAAAAAAAAAAAGAGGGGAGTGTTCCTTCAATGTGCCACATTTCCCTCCAAAGGTTTTATAGGCTGCCACAGACTCCCAGCCAGAAACAATAAGAGCCTCCATACCTTCAGTGACTGGCCCTAAAACTAATGAAAAACCTCAAGGGGAGAAAACAATTGTATATTCATTATAAAAAAATAAAAAAATAAAAATAAAAAAAAAATACTGCTGTGCTCTCTGGCTTGGGTTTGAATAAATGTTTCTATAAAATCTGAGTATATATCACTTTGTACCTCAGGCTAAAGCACAGGTAAATAGCCACCTGAGGAAACTGTTGACATAATTGTGAGGTGTTTTATATGCAAACTCTTAACTGCATGTAAAAAAACAATGGTATCCTTAAATCTTTACCATAATATGGACTGACTAGTTATATAAATGGAAGCATGTTTCAACTATAACAGTAAAAAAAGTATGCATTTGTGAAAAAAACAACGTATAAATCAAAGAGACATTGAGTCATAATTACAAGTTGTAATGACAATAAATCTCACTACATGATACAAAGTTGCAATTATGAGAACTATACCTTTAAAGAAATCAAATTGCAATTGTGATAATTTATAATAAGAGCTGTGAAGTGTAAAGTCACAATTACTACAGTTTATTTTGTTTAACTAAAGCAGAATCTAGCCTATATTTTAAATCCCAAATTTCCAATATTCTTTTAAAACCAGCTGTATGTCAAGGAAGGAATTCATCCTGAATATTAACAACACTTTATTTATGCAAATAAAACATTTCTAGTTTCAGGAAAACAACAACAAAAAAGAAGTACATTCGTTACTGTAGCATGTGGTTTTGTTTGCCCGCATGTCATGTTCGTTTGATTAGGGATGAGGTTGGCACATGAGCGATTCAAACTCTGCTTTTATGATGGGCACAGATGCTGGATCATTCAACCCATGGCTGCTGTACAGAAATATTCTTTGACCAATTACAATATGCAGTATGTAACCTGCTCTCAGAGATCAGCTTTAGTGCAGTCTTTGTCGAAGGGAAAGAGATCTTTTCTCCTATGTAATGATACTGCAGAGTGATGGACAGTTTAAAAGATGCATTAAGAGAATCCATCCATTTAAAAAAAATGAAGTAAAAAGAAGTTACCTCAGGAAAGGGATTACAAAAATTTTAACACCCCAGAGTGCACTTCAAAACCCACTTTCACTGGATTTCAACTGTACTGAAGGAGAGACATCACTAGATTCCACCAACGTGTCGTGTCCCCAAAGAAAACCCTTCAGCTGCACAAATAAATGTTCAATATTCACAGTATTTACATGGGGAAGTTCATCCAAAAACGCCTTTCACTTGTTCACCAGAAGAGTCTTTATATCTTTAATGCCGTGTTCTGATGCAACTGCAATCACGTGGTCTAAAGCATTGAGCCGTCCCAGAAGCCTAACCACCTCCTTTATGTGTTCCCTATAGAGAGAAACAAGAACGGCATTAATATAAAACAAAGGGGTGATGTTTACATTGGACAGCCAGTAATATAAGGTACATATGTACTTGAATGCTAAATTTAAATTTTACAATGAAAACAGTTCAATGTCTCTTGAGCAGCAAATTAAAATATTTGAATGATTTCTAAAGGAACATGTGACACTGAAGTTAAATGATGTTGAAAGCTCAGCTTTGCAATCACAGGAATAAATTACATTTAAAATATATATTCAAAAAGTATCTTCATCTTTTAAATTAAAATATGTATTTCCCAATATTATGGTTTTAATAGATTTTGAGCATACAGTTAATTTCGTTAAAGTATGACGAAAATGTCCATTGATGAGCTTTCTTCCCATGACAATGATGAAATGACAATCAGATCAATAAACGATAACTGTGACTATATCAATCAACATGCAATATCGTTGACGAAGACTAGGCAAGGCAAGTTTATTTATATAGCACATTTTATACACAATGGTAATTCAAAGTGCTTTACATAAAAGAAAGTAAAATAATCATGAAGATAATAACAAAAATAAAACAAGGAATTTTAAAACTTTTAAAATGATTAAAACATTTAAAAACAGTTAGAAAATGATTTTACATAAAAATAATAATAATAATAAAACAGTGAAAATATAGTGCAATCAGTTCGGACATTGCACAGTGCTCATTCAACAAATGCACAGCTAAATGGATTTAAAAAAAATAAAAACTCCATGTGAAATGTTCAGCTTAAATGACAGTGTCATTCGGCCATTACAATTACTACTTTACATATTTTGATTGTTTTTGCTGGTAGAAAGAGAGAGTGCATATCTAAGTCTTAGACATTTATTTATATATCAAATAGCCTATAATAAATCAGTACAATAGATGAGGTAAAAACACAAACGAAACGAATCTCTCAAAGGACGATATTTCGAGCTTTACCTCACGTTTCTCTTCTCAACGTCTGATCCAGACACACAGCCACGGTAAAGACTGCTGGCCAGGTGTTTCAAATATCTGCAGAAGTTCTCCAGCTGAGGAAGAGTCTGCTGTCCTTTCAGACTGCTGAACCACTGCACAGGAAAACACTCCACCACCTGAGGGCAGCAGTGAGAGCCACGAAGTGCTTTGAGTTAAAGGAGGACTTGGTATGCAAACACAGTGTTCACATCAATATTAATTCCCAACTACACAACTGACTTGTTACATAAAAATGTGGAGACAAGTCATACCCTGCGGCATTTCTCCACATGTTCCTCGCTGACGTCTGTGGTCTGCAGGGCTGAGAGAATGTAGCGGTTTAGTGTGCTGTCCACGGCGAGCTCCTTCAGCACTGACGGGGACAGGATCCCATCCCAAATTAAGATATTCCCAAGTAACTGAACACAAGAAATTTGAAATTATTTCATGTTAAAATCAGAATAATCGATTCAAACGAGAACAGAAAGTCTATATAAGAATGACCAGCCAATACCTTCACACAAGACCAAAACTGTCTCTGGGAAAAGAGGTAAGGACCAGAGTTCTTGTTCTCCATTACACTGTCAGGGAAGAAAACAAAAATTACAGATCACACACCAGTTTACAAAACATATTCAGTCACGATCGGAAACTAGAGGATGTGTATAAAGAACAGCATATATACACAACAGGAGTGATTCAGCTTTTAACCTCACTTTTTTGGAAACAGTGGCAGGAAAATGTCATCATCAAGAGTCCGTCGAATTCTCATGACTATGGTCCTCAGAAGCTCCTGAAAACAGACAACTTCTAGTCTTAGACAAAGTCTTGTTACATGATTAAATATATGAACTTTCAATCATGTAGAACAGTTTACACAACAGGTTTTTAGCACTCGAGGCCTTTCAGTATCAAAAATAACACACATTTGGATTGATCAGGCTAGATAGAGATCAGACAAAAAGATAAAGAGTCTGTGGCTTTAATGCGTTCCAGTCTCATCGGTTCACTGACTTGTGTGTTGCGGTTTTCGCCGTGCAGCACAGTGGGATAGTCTTTAATCAGCCTCTGCATGAAAGTCACCAGTCTGTATGTCTGACTGCTGGAGAGCGGATCCCACACCTGATCCATCAGCACTGAGGGGGCAACAGGAAGGGCAGAAATCATGTTTTAAGGGTGTGATTTGAGTTTGACACGTTCTGAGTTGAAAAGAAATAACTGAGCCATAGACAAACCTGCTAGTTTAGGAAGCAGGACTCTTTCCACAATAGCAGGAAGCAGGTTGTTATCGATGTCTTTCTCTTTCTTTAGGGCGCTCTGCTCCTCACAGCCATAGAAGAGCAAAGACTCGAACCACAGCATGTACTCAAAATTAGGACACTCCACCTGCATGGCATAATTTTGGCACTTTAAAACAAAAACGTTCAGGTGATGCAAATCAGATCAGTAAGAAAGTGGAAAAACAGTATTCTCTGTACCTCCAGTGGAGACCATGTGATGAGCTGTAGTCGGATAAGGGGGTTGAAGAGTTTGGGAAGACACAGTCCGATGTAGGCGTCTCTATAGCAAGTGAAATACAGCTTTCTCCAGGTCTCAAAGTGAGACTTTATGTTGTCCAGTGAGTGGAAATCCTCCACGACATCCTCAAAAACCTTCTTTGACTCTATTAAAATGCGATCTGGAAATCAAAAAGATGAATTGTTCATTGAGAGTAGAGTAAACATTAACCAGCAAAAGTCGTTCCCATATTTGAGTTGGTCACCTCTCTCAGAGTTGAAGCTGGTGATGTCAGTGGACGTCTCTTCATCATCACTGGACAGCCCCTCCTTATGCTCGGCTCTCTTGCCGTTCTGCTCTCGAGCTTGTCTGCGACGAGTTCTGTTAGGAAGTGTTCAAACTAAATAAATACATTATAACTGAAATACAGCACAGAAACTCAAGTAGAGCAGATCTGGGTACTGGTTTTCTAAAAAAAATCTAATTTGGAGTTAATTTAAAGGGATAGTTCATCCAAATATAAAAATTCTATCTTTAATTACTCGCCCTCATGTCTTTCCAAACCTGTAAGACCTTTGTTCATCTTCAGAACACAAATGAACATATTGCTGATGAAATCCAAGAGCTTTCTGACCCTTCATAGACAGTAACGTAACCGACACGTTCAAGGCCCAGAAAAGTAGTAATGACATCATTAAAATAATCCATGTGACATCAGTGGTTCAACCTTAATGTTATGAAGCTACCTGAATACTTTTCTTCGATGCGTGTTCACGAGAGTACCACAATGCATGCGTGTGCATCCTCTGCTTGTAAACAAGTTGCAGCGCATCTGGGTTCTACGTCAGAACACCAGCTCCTGCATCAGCAGCACCACACGCATGCACCCATGTCGTGAATGGCAGCGGAGAATGAGAAGGGAAGACAGTTTTTCTGGACCTTGAACGTGATAGTTGTGTTGCTAAGGAAGGTCAAAAAGCTCTTGGATTTCATCAAAAATATCTTAATTTGTCATGTGAAAATGAATGAAGGTCTTAAGGGTTTGGAACAACACAAGGGTGAGTAATTAATGACTGAATTTTCATTTTTGAGGGAACTATCCCTTTAACTTGCTAACCGTAAATAGTCATGTGTCACGTATATGCATTACTGTATCAAAAGTAGTAATTATTCAACTAATGTACTGTATTGATATACATTAAGAAAAAGCTGAAAGTGTACCACCTTTCTGTTGTTTGCCAAACATTTTTGACCATTACAAGTTAGTTTAAAACTAATATGCATTACAATGACAGAGATGACTAATTTATACCAAATGTATTTAAACCAAAGTCGTATGTATGTGAAAGTATACCGTCTGGCTTCTCTTTCAGCTATCCTCCTCTGCTTGGCCAGCTCCTGATAGGCTGTGCGATCTCTACCGAATGAATCCAAGTTAGGGGCCATAACAGCCTTACCTGAAACAGAAAAACCAATATTAACTCACAGTAAAGCGGAGCTTCCCAGCCTATAATGACAGATTAAATATTCATTAATACCTACTCATTAATATCGCAGATGTTCGAGCATTACAATTTGAACTCCATGCACAGTGATATTTCACAAAAACATGAAATTTTAATTTACCTCAAGATCAGAAACTGTATGACTTTCTGTTGAACACAAAAGACAATATTTTGAAGAATGTTGGTAACCAGTCTGGTAGCCATTGACTTTCATATTGTGGAAAAGAAAATTATGGAAGTCAATAGCTAGCAGCAACTGTTTGCTTACCAACATTATTCAAAACATTGTCTTTTGTGTTCAACAGAATAAAGAAAATCATAAAAGTTTGGAATAACACAAGAGTATCAAAAGTTGGTTGAACTTTAACCAGTTATGGTTTTCCCCCCATTTTTATGATATCATCAGAATTAATTTCCAACAAGAATTTTGAACTACCTGCTCAATTTTACTGGAGTGAGAGATGAAAACTCTCCTCCGAAACACTCACCTGCTCAGCATCTTAGCAATGTTTCAGTGTACACACTGACCTATAAGAGGCCGTGAGCTTTCACCATCCGAAAGCCACATACACTTTCACGTGTCTCAATCACACACACACGCGCGCGCACACACACACAGGACAATCTCTTTGTGTATTATTCTGATGTGCATTCAGTCACAACTGTATAACAAAAACGTGAAGGAAAAAAAACAATAAGGCCATTCAAATAAAAAATAAAAACCTTCAAGATGGACTGACTTGAAAGGCTGGAAAACTCCGACGATTCATCTTTAATATCATCCTGTCTTCTCTGGACGAGACGGGACGCCCGCTGCCGCAGTAACTGGTGCATGGCGACCTCTAGCTCCAGAATAACAGGCACCTGAAAGATATGATGTTTTTGTGACAGCTGAACCAAAGACAAGGGGCTGGAGACCGAGACGAGGGGTTCGGTGTGTTCTGCTGTGGCATGGACGAGAGTAGGCAGCAAAACCAAAACAAATTAAGCCATAATTGATGAGCTCTGGACATAAAGCCCATTAGATCGGAATCAAAATCGCCTTCCCCCTGTGTTAGTTCTTCATGTTATGTATCTTATTATGAGCCCAAAAAATTGGCTGAGTAGTTTGAAACTTCTGTGAAAGACTTCCAGTTAGCCATTGCTGGTTATTTTTGACAAAAAGATTGTTTTAATGCAATCATTAAGCTAACATCCTGGATTTAATTGATAGCTTAAAAGGTTAACACTAAAAGGAAAATGATCATTAATTACTCGCCCTCATGTCGTTCCAAACCTGAAAAAAAACCTTTGTACATCTTCAAATTAGATATTAAGATATTGCTAAAACCCAAGCACTTTCTGACCCTAAATAGACCGCAACGCAACTGACACGTTCAAGACCCAGAAAGTTAGTAAGGACATTGTTAAAATAGTCCATGTGACATCAGAGCTTCAACTGTACTCTTATAAGGGTACGAGAACACTTTTTGTACACAACACCCCCCCCCTTAAAATGACACCTTCTTTCAATAATTTCTTCTCTTCTGTTCCATGAGGGTGAGTAATTAATGAAATTTTCATTTTTGGGGGAACTTTCCCTTTAATGAAAAAAAATGCATAGTTATTGACTTTAAAGGCGGTAAGCTTTACAGTAAGAGCAGTATAGCCCTTTCAGTATTTAAAAAAATGGTCCAACGACACTCTCAACTATCTAGTTAGCAACCTAGCATCTAACCAATTGGAAGTCTCACACCAAAAAGTCAGAATGACCTATGATTTTCTAAATAAAGTGACAATTTCCCAACTAATAACACTTTTGATGATCTGTTCTCCATGCCCCATCAAAGACACCAGAAATTGTGTATATAGTGCCTCTTTATAACTGAAAAAAATGAGGGGAAACACTGAGAAACCATCTCTTGATGCATCTTACTGTGGGAAAAAGATGGAAGATTACACCATAAATCATGAGCTGATAAAAATATGATCAGGTGGACTGCTGAAAATTCATAGTTTTGTAAATGATCATCTTAAACATGAACTATGAGTATATGAAGTAAGGTCATTTTATTTTAAAAAATGTTAAGGTCTAATTAACTACACAATGCTGAGTCTGACACAGGCAACATTCAATACACTTCAAAATTAGTCACAAAGAAATATAGTACCAAGATTGAAAAAAAAAATGCAAGTCAGTGAACAAACGGCAGCAACTTTAAGAACAAATGCATTCATTCTTACCTTTTCACTGAAACACTCAAGCAAGTCTCCAACATACCCTCGCATTTCTTGCAAGAATCTATATTTGTCTGAGGAGTCTTGTGAGGAGCCCTCCAGGAGCTGGATGGTCTTTTTCGAGGCCTCCAGCTCCTCCTGGATCTGCTCAAAGCGCCGGGCATTGGACTCGTGCCCATGGCGCATGAAGCTCAGCCTGGCACACAAGGGGAGTCAAAGAGAGATTTATTATTAGTGATATATGGGGACGTCACTAGGGCCGCTCATGAAGACGGTTTTGGCTAAAATATGCAATGAAGTCTGTAAAACAATTGCAGATTTTAGTATCTGCAAATTACACCACCTTTAGGTTGAAATATTACACTTCAGCCTAACATGGAGATGAAATATTGCACACAACAGCCAGAATTAATTGCCCTGGCACTACGCAGGAAGTCCAAAGTGCAATTTGAGAATCGTGAACATTTATGGAACGCATCAAATATATCTGGAAAACACAAACTTAGTGTTTGTACATTCAAAATCCTAGGAAAATCCAACTAGGCAGATCTGAACTTGCAGTTTGAGGAGATAAATTGGCCAGCGATGAGCAGGCAGTTCAGACCGTACCTGTCTTTGAGACGTTTCTTTACCAGATCTGTGGTTATAGGGGTCAGGTCACAAGAGGGAATGGGATAACTGGGAACTGAGGGCTCTGCTTTCAAAGGCTTGCTGTTGTCTGCTCCAACTGTGACAGCGTAGCTAAAGGGCATGGCGTAGGATGCTCCATATGGCTGTGCATCATAACTGCCTTGGTAATACATCGTTGGGTCCTCGGATTGGGTGGTTTGGACCTAAAATATTAAAGAAAGTATATGCCATTAAAAGGATCAGAGAGTCAACATATACACACACTCTGTGTGTTAATTACACTGCCGTTTAAAAGCTTGGGGTCAGCTGTTTTAAGATTTTTTTTGAAGACTGCATTTATATAATCAAAAACACAGAGTTAAAACCCTAATAAGGGTTCATCTTACTGACCCTAAATATGTATGCACTGTTTAGAGAAAAAGGAAAAAAGAAAAAAAAATTACTATGACTATAGAGTTACTATTGAGACTGCTGACAAAAAAAATTCTGATCTTCTTTACTTGAATGATCAAATTTACATTAAATTAATGCATTTAGCAGATGCTTTTATCCAAAGCGACTTACAGTGCATTCAGGCTGAATGATACATGCCATAGTTATTTCTTTATTTTAAAAGAAAGAAATGTCAAATCAAATTTTAGGTGTTCTATTGCAATAAGCACTGACAACATTTTTAAGAAGGGAATCAATGGGAACAGTAGTTACTGTGCCCACTCACCTGTGGAATGCTAATGCCCTTCCTGATCTGCTCCTGCTCCCAGCGACTCACTTCCTCATCCTGCCCATTATCTAGAGCTTCATCATCACTGCATTCAATACCTGAACCCCAACACACACACACACACACAAACACACACACATTCAAAACAAACACTAAGGTAAGACCTTGATTCACTGCACATCTTTTCCAGTATGTGATTTCCCACAAAAGTCCTATTCATAGTAATTCAGTCTTTTTTTGTGACATGACATTTATTACAAGGACAGTCCGTCTGGAGATCTGGTGAACGGGGATTCCTAAAATTCGACATAAACAGGCGTTTCAGACGACTAGCTCTGAGCTTCATTCACTGACCGATCTCCTCTGCTATTTTCTGCCTCTGACTCTTCATGTTGACTCCACTGAAGACGATTCTCTTCTCGTCTTCGTCGTCACTGCCGCCGTTCTCATCTTCATGAGTGAGGCGCTTGTTTGTAGCCTCATTCTCGACCAGCGGAGCTTCACCCCCGAGCTCTCGAGCCATCTGCCTACGTTTACGAGCAGCATGAATGAAGGCGGCGTCGGGGATCTCGCCTGTTGAAACGCATCACAGTTATTGTTGGTGTAAACACAATGACTTAATTTCAAATGAATTAGTTCAACCGGAAAGAGCCTAAATGGACTAGAAGCATTTGCCATTTGGGGATTTTAACAACAGTGCAGTGTTTAGCAACATTCAATGTTTAACCACAATAACCATAAGTGGGTTCCAGCCCTGTATGAGTGTTCTCGAAGAGTTAAAACAGCCTAATCATGCTGACGCTGGTCCTGTGTCTAGATTGATGGGAGCTCTCACCTGGTCTGAGCGAGCTGAGAGCCGACAGAGTTTGGCTAAACGCTCCACCCGCAGGCCTTTGCTCTCCATCCCCCTCCTTTTCCTCAGTGCTGTCCACCTCCATTTCTTCTTCTCCCTGTTCACTGCTGGCTCTGCTCCCCTCCAAGGGCTCCTCTTTAATTGACAGATTCTGAGCAGGTCCGCCTGGAATGAACAGACTGGTGAGTGATAATACAAACTTACTTTGATCTTTGATCTTGAACTAGCTAGATGGTGCCGTGGTAAAGATTTCTGAGGGTTTGAATACTTTTAGTGCGTTTAACTACAATGGAAGAAAAATAACCCTAGAACAAATGGAGTCACACACTGTAAAAAGTTGGTGTAGAAAGGAAAAATTGTTGTGCAAACACATACAAAGAAACAGCCAGTAGCGCATTGAATTGAACAAAAGTTTTAAAGCAACTCTATGCAAAGTTTTCTTCATGGTTCCCCCCGTGTGGTTGATAAGCATAATTGTGTGTTACCAGTGTTGTAAATACTGTCGCTGTAAAAGCTTCCACGCTGTATTAAACTGTTGGCTAATTCCACCCAGGCTATGACTAAAATATGCTGTGAAGCAGGTCGCACTCAATCACGGAAAACAACAATGTTGCTTTAAGGCTGTAGTCCTCTTTGTCGCCATCTCTGTTTGAAACCTGCAACTGCAGTTATTTGCTAAATTATCTTTCTTGTGTGGGTTGTGCATCGGCATGACTGCAGCACATATGAATCTAATGTTTTGATGCGTGTCGTTACTGTACTTTAGATACTGGAATAACAGATTCTACCTCTTGGAAGTTTGAACCAAATATGAATTTTTACCTGATATTGTCATTTGAACTATTAAGTACAACTTCTTTGTTTACAGATGTGACGTAATGATGTGGTGGCATAATTGAATTTCCAGTGAATGCCTACCAGTATCACTCAAATTAGAATACATTAACGTATTTTTCGGACTATAAGTCGCACCTGAGTATAAGTCGTATCAGTCCAAAAACGCATCACGATGAGGAAAAAAACATATAAGTCACATTGGACTATAAGGCGCATTTATTTAGAACCAAGAGAAAACATTACCGTTTACAGCTGCAAGAGGGCGCTCTGTGTCTTCAGTGTAGACTACAGGAGCACTGAGCAACATAGAGCGCCCTGTCGCTGCTGTAGACGGTAATGTTTTCTATTGGTTCATTTCTCTCGGTTGGTCAAATTAATTTTGATAAATAAGTCGCACCTGACTATATGTCGCAGAACCAGCCAAACTATGAAAAAAATTGTGTGACTTATAGTCCGGAAAATACGGTACTAAAAACTTACCGTTGTGAATCGGGCTTAAGCAAGGCAATAGTTTTGAGCGTTGCCTGGTAATATACTTGCTCAAAAACTGATTTCGGATTACTTTTAAACAAAAGAAGTTACTGGTTGCCACTGACTCCCATAGTAAGAAAAAAAATACTATGGAAGTCAATGGCAACCACCAACGGTTTGATTACCAGCAATCTTAAAAATATATATTTTTTATGTTCAACATATGAAAGCAACTCATACAGGTTTGGAACGACATGAGGGTGAGTAAATGATGACAATTTTAATTTTTTGGTGAACTGTCCCTTAAAGTAGAAAAACCAAAATAGCATTTTCTTGTAAAATTTAATCTTTTGTAATAATCTCAATAATTATTTTATTTACAAGTTTGTAACACCTTTTTTTAGCTATAAAGCAATTCTCTAAAAAAAAAATCATTAATGCTTCTTTCTGATGAGGGTGCGTGTATGCATTTTTGTTTGTATAAAAATATACTTCATTTTATGTTTTCTTCAAAATAAAAAAAACATGACCAATATCATGAAAAAAAAGGAGTCTTGTACCAATTCGTGCGGTTTGATCCTGTACGGAAGTGCTGGTCTTTTCCAAATCCTCCTTGTATTCTTTCTTCAGCTGCTTGACAATCTTCTTGCTGTGGTTGGGTTTCTTCACACGGAACATTTCAGTCTCATCTAACAATGACAGGTATAAAGTGAAATTAGCGCTATTCACTGGGAGTTACATTGCATTGCAATGATCTTTTCAGGGTCCTCATACATTTTGATCAGTTAAATAACATGACCTTTTTATTACCTCCGTATTATTCCATATTTCCGTAACATTGAAATCCCGATTCTTACTTAATCATGAACATGAACATATTGGCCTTTAACCAATCATTTGTTATATTCACACATACAGAGGATCCTAATATACTAACTAATATATGCTAACATTAAATAGCTCGTGTTTTTTCTCGGTTAGTGGCTATCACTATGAGACGAACGGTTATAGAATTTTAATAGACTGCAGTTAGACAGTTAACTACACTGCAAAACTCGAACACAGATAATCTGTGAAACGTTATGTTTTCATGTTTCTTCAATGGCAGTTTATACGCACCTTCATCATCGCGGAAGCTCAGCAGACTCGCTTTTGGTTCTTCTCGGTTCTCAATCTTTCTCTTCTTCTCTTTGTTGAAACTGAGATCACAGTGATTGTTCAGCGTGTTTGCCGCAGGAGCGGGGCCGGTGCTGCTGGTGGACTCGCTCGGGTTCGCCGAGTCTTCAGCCCCGGGCCCGCCGCACGGCTGGCCCTCTTCTTTCTCCTCATCTTCAGAGTCATTCCTTCGTCTGAAATTGCACCTCTTGGCTTTCTTAAACATGGTGATGTAGTGTGCAACCCCTCTAGGAGAATATGTACAGACTGATTTTTAGATTTTTGCAGGACGCTAATGATGACAACAAGCCCACCATTTTGCCTTTGACGGAAACGTTGATGTGCCTCTGTGGATGTTTAGAAGCTGAGCGGCATCGGGACCTCGCTGCTGCCATCTAGAGGAGAGGTGCATACACATAAACCCAAATAGTGCATAAAACATCTGTGAGGAAATGGAAAATAAATATACTGAAAGAACACAACTGTGGGTAATTGATATGCGCGTAGGAAAACCAAATACAAAACACCTCAAAATTCTGCACTTTATCAGTTGCACTTATTATATACTTTATTAACGATGTTTAGATCCCATGACCATCTTCAGGTACAGAAAAACATTCAGGCACAACCTCATTTAATACAACATACTGCAGTGATACATGATTACCAATCACAAAATGTCTTAAAACATCATATTAGAAGTATCTTGTAGAAAGGTTATCTCAAATAAATGTTTAGTCATGTCATATTGCAATAGACTGAAAAACAATACATGAATACTGTCACTATAGCATCACACTGAACTGTGGTTCATCATTTATACCCATAGGAGAAGTATGAAGAGTAAATATCCAGAATATCTCCAGAGTAGTTACACATTTTAAAACACACATGATGAAGGACCGCAGTGACGGCTTTTACTCATATACTATTGTTTGTTGAGCATTGCATTAGCAGTGCAAGGTTGTGGGTTCGATTCCCAGGTAACACATGTCAGGTAAAAAAATGTTAGCCTGAATGCACTTTGTGTCACTTTGGATAAAAGCGTCTTGAATAAATGTAATTTATTAACTTTTGAATTAGCTTTTGTTTTTATGTTAAATTTAATATAATTTTGTACTTTTTGTTTGTTTTAAGGTTAGTTACGTTTAATGTATGTTTACTAAACTTTATTTCAGACAAAATTTCTAAGATGTTTGTACTGTATTTCAGTCAGATAATGAATAAAATAGTTTTAACAGTTTTAATAACAACACTGATAATACAATACTGATATTATAATACTATTTCTGAATCACACTGTCTCAGCTATGTATTTAGATCACATAGTTTCACTTGATATTCTTTAAAGCGTAAAGCCAGGATAGAGAGGCTGAGTAAATGTGGTTTTGACTTTTTTGAGAAGGGTCATTGTGTCAGAGACGCTGTAGAAGGACAAAGTCCCTGCGCTGTGATCCACATACACTCCTATTAGGGGACTGTAGGGGTGCCATGATTTTACTGTGTGCAGAATTATGTGTGAACATCGGATCTAAGTTAGTGTTTCGCAGTGTTCCAAGATCATTACATCCAAACTCACCCTCAACACCATTCCTGTCGATGCTCTTATAAGACACTGATACCCCACCCAACAATTCCCACTCCACTCAACCTCCCAGTACACATGTCCACACTCACTCTCTCTACACAACACTTGAGGGATGACTTTAAATCTGTCTGGATGTGCAATACACAGCTGGCCTTTGTCAGTATAAGTAACTACAGTGTCCCTCTGAGACAGATGGCGATGGGGATTTGCTGTGTTTGGATCCAGACTGAGTTGACAGGAAGCTGAAAAAAAAACATAAAAAAATGTAAAATTTTTTACAAATTACATTTATATATTATAAAGAAATAGACAGATTAGAAATACACTTAAATAATTAAACAATATCGTTTGATTGTTTTTAAAATGAACAATTCCTGGGAGGCAGGTTCTGTGCCAGAGCGCACAAAGTAAATTGGCATGCACAATTTTTATGGGGAGGAGGCTGTTTTGTTTTTTAAAGTAGGCAAATTTTCAGATGCAATGAATATATATATATATATATATATATATATATATATATATATATATATATATATGTATATATATATAATGGATAAACACAAACACTAAACTTGTTAATAGTTAACAGCACAGCCTAGATTAACCCACAGTAAAACAAAACAAATTACAGATTAATCGTTTCGACATTTCTTTTAAAAAACACAGCAAAAATAAATTACGTTTTTGAGAGAAAACAATATAAGTCATGTTTAAGTTGCATTTTTATTACAATTAGAAATAATAATGGCAGGCCTGATAATGTTATAATGTACCAAATAGGATATTTTTAGTTCCCCTCACTTTAAAACAAATCCTTTACATTTAACTATCAGAACAGAACAAGAATTTAAAATATATAATTCTACTGGATCAACATAATTATAGCATATAATAATATAGGCTTATCTATGAACAAAAAACAAATAATAATAATAATTTAAAGTGAAACATAAGGTAAGGTTGGGCTTACCTCTCTCATTCGGGACAAATCGTTTCGTGATGTTGCCCGTTTTGAAGCTAAACTTTTAGGTAAAACAGGCTTTGTAGTTCACGTGTGCTTCAGTATCGATGGAAAAAAAATAATAATGAGCACCCTGCTCACGTCGAATGACTCGAAGAATGACTGTGGTGTCTCCAGTGAATATGTGCAGTGAGGCACCAGTGCGATCTAACAGCTGAAACAGATAATACTCCCTTTTTGGTCACCCAGTAAAGTAATAATTCAAAACGGCAAATGTTAGCAGTTTGAAAAATCAAGAATAATAGCAGAGTTAATAAGATTTTTTTCTAAATGCCGGTCCATTCTCATTTCGAAAATGTTGCCATAATTGTGAATTTTATATCATAATTATAACTTGTGACCTGTGATTTTTATTTCATAATCATGATTGACCAAAGCATTTTCAAAGCAAATGTTCTTAAACAGCTGTGACGAAAAAAAAAAAAGACAAAATAATGGATATTTTTGTGGTGTAGACAATATTTAATATGAAGTATATTCATATTTGTAATATTGGAGACAGTAGGGTCATTGCTAAAGTTTACGGGGCCCGGGATAAAACATTTTATGGGAACTTTTCCCTCAGTAATTTTTATTGTATCACAAATCTCAATTCCACAATTAGTAGGCTAAATAGCATTAGACATCTCAGTTTATCATTTAAATAGAATACAATTCTTATATAGACTCTCATATATACAACTGAAATGCAATTAAAGATATTCAAGCCATACCATTTTATATTAAAACTTCTCTTATGTAAACTTATGTTTAAATCCAGTAGCTGTGTTTTGGAACATGATAGCTGGTTCCTAGCTGGTCATTAGCTGGTGCAAGCTGGTTGTTAACTGGTTGTCCATGTTCAAAATCATCTTGGCCACTTTAAACTAGTGTGACAAGATGGTTTGTTGATTGCAATTCCAAGATGATTTACCAGTTTGCACCAGTTAACGGCCAGCTTGAATCAGCTAATAACCAACTACAAACCAGCTACCATATTACAGCAAGCCATCTAGATGGGTTCTTCTGGCAGGGAAGGGCTTACCATGAATTTCATGGGTGTGTGAATCCCAGAAGACTGTCATCATGGCTCATGACTGCTCATCTTATTGTCTTAGCTGTCACATAATAACGCAGAGCCACACAGAACGTTCCTGTTGAGAAGTATTTGAGGATTTTAGCAAGGACAGTCACGTTTTTCTGAGACTATGGTTACTTTCTGGACCTGTCTGGGAAATTTGAGCATCTTTTGTGCTATGATAGTACAAGTGTCTGGAATCAGCAGAACCTTCTACATTGGAATTCAAGAGGAAAACTGGAATTACGCACTGAGCGGCTATAATCTGATAACTGGGAAACCTATTGCGGTGGATGAGTGAGATTACTATTTATGTATATTATTATTATTGTTACTATATATTAATATACTGTAGAATATATTTACATTTCACACACACACACACACACACACACACATTCTATAATCTTCTTTATTAATTAAAATTAATCTGATTGAAAAAGGACAAAATAGTAAATGTTTAAAATTGTCCATAAAATGTATAGTGTATATATTGAGTATAAGTGACATAAGTCTCTCTATATTCTATATTCACTCTTTTCAAGTTCTTACAATGAAATTCAGCCATCGTTAATTTTATTGTAATAAAATATTTTTGTTTTTGCATTCATTTTACTTTGTATAGTTATCTATCTATCTATCTATCTATCTATCTATCTATCTATCTATCTATCTATCTATATATATATATATATATATATATATATATATATATATATATATATATATATATTTATTTATTTATTTATTATTGTTTTGTTAGTTTTTTTGAGGACAGGGAAATTTGCACCACACATAGCATTAACTGAAAAAAAAAGAAAATACTATCAGAACGCAAAATCAGGGATGCCATTATTCCTTTTTTTGGAAACTCCAGACATGCCGTCACATGATTCTTTTTTTTGTTTTGTTTTGTTTAGATTTGGCATCCTCCCACCTGCACCTTTTCTCTGCACTCGTCTACTAAACACTGTAGCTGTTCTCTCTTTCTTGTTTACCCAGACAGTTTTGAGGACTGACCTTTTCTAGACAATATCTGGTAGCTTGATATACTGTAACTGTATTCATTTGGGGAATTCATTTGATATAGTTTTCCTGTACCAGTGCCCACTAGGAAATTTCCACTACTATCCTTGAATTTACACTCTAAATAAAACGTTTGTCACTCATTCATAAATAGAGGCTTATTCAAGATAAAGACATATAAGATTTAAAAAAAATATTTCCCTGAATTTTTTGAGTTTTAGTAATTAAATATACATTGCTCACAACACATTTTATTTAACACATTCAGTGATGGATTTGTAATGTTTATTGCCCAAATAACCCCATCGGGTTTACAGGTATATTGGACAGAAATCTTATCTTTCTCATGTCTCAGGTATGCATCAGTATTCCTGCAGCGCGAGCCTCAGCGTATTGGCAGTGTGTACAAAAAGGCGATATACAAGCAGTACACAGATGCTTCTTATTCTCAAGAGATTCCCAAACCCTCCTGGCTGGGCTATTTGGGCCCCACACTGAGGGCCGAGGTCCATGATGTCATCATCGTACACCTGAAGAACTTCGCCTCCAGACGTTACTCCATGCATCCTCACGGTGTCTCCTATGCGAAGGACTCAGAAGGTAAAACCTAATTCTCTGCCATTCACTTCTTATATATTTCAAACATTCCACTTTTGCTTTTGTTGACTTCCTCCCGTCTCCACTAGGTGCGCTGTATCCAGACGGAACCTCAGACACTATGAAGAAGGATGACGGGGTTCCACCGGGTGGAAATTACACCTACATCTGGACCGTGAAGCCAGATTATGTACCTCAAACGGGTGACGGCAACTGCCTGACATGGGCCTACCACTCCCACGTCAGTGCTTCACAAGACATTTCCTCTGGGCTTATTGGAGCCCTTCTCACCTGTAAGAAAGGTAAAGCTTCAACAGTCATTCTCATTGTCAGAAAAAACTAAAACTTTTTAGATAAAGGTCAACTAGAGTTGCTTCAAATGATTAGTTCCCCCAAAAATTACAATTCTGTCATTATTACTCGCCCTCATGTTGTTCCAAAACTGTAAGACCTTTGTTTATCTTCTGGATATTTTTGATGAAATCCAAGAGCTTTCTGGCCCTGCATTGACACCACTGCAGCTAACACCTTCAAGACCCAGAAAGATAGTGAGGACTTCATTATAATAGTCCATGTAATGGCAGTGGCTCAACTGTAATTTTATGAAGCTACAAACTTAATTCGCTGGCGTTTGGATTTACAACGCAGATGTGTGGCTCCTAGTTTTTAATCAGAGGAATGCGCACATTTGCATTGTGGTGTTCTCTTAAATGTGCGACGGAGACTTACATAGAAGAAAGGAATTGTTTAATAAAAAATTGATTCTCGTGGCTTTATAAAATCAGCCCGAATACATACTGAATTGCATATCAAATCAAAATGTCGCTCTCAGGAACCTTGCGTACTTCAGATCACCAGCAGAATCAACGTGCTGATGTGGAGCAGGAACTTGTCCTCCTGTTTAGTGTGGTGGATGAGAACATCAGCTGGTACCTGAAAGAGAACATCCAGACCTTCTGCTCTGATCCCTATGGTGTGGACCCTGCCAGAGAAGATTTCCAAGAATCCAACATGATGCATGGTACACATCTGATTGTTTACTATGAAGTACAATTGTCGCTATTCAAACATAAAAGACAAAAAGAAAATGGTGTGGTGAGTTTTTTTCGCAATGGAAACACAAGTTACACAGTTTGAGTCATTATGTAATTTTTCACCCATTTTTAGCCATTAATGGGTACATGTACGGCAACCTGCCGGGCATTGAGTTTTGCCAAAACCACACGGTTGCTTTGCATCTCTTTGGCATGGGAAACGAGATCGACATTCACTCTGTTTATTTCCACGGACACACACTCCTGGACCGGGGGCACCGTGTGGATGTCCTGAGTCTGTTTTCTGCCACCTTTGCCACTGCAGAGATGGTCCCCGCGACAATAGGGACGTGGCTCTTGAACTGCCAAGTCAATGATCACCTGAAAGGTAATTTTAGACCAAGCATGTTAATAACATGACAACATAATGACAAATAAATAAATACAAAAAAGTTATATTACGGTATATATATATATATAGATAGATAGGTTCAGTTTCTTTAAGGAGCTGTACTTGCTGTACCTATGCCTACATGGAACATAGTTCTGCTCTTCCTTGTTGTCTTCCGCAGCTGGTATGCAGGCCTTGTTCAAAGTTACATCCTGCAAGGATGAGATGAACACCACAGTTCATCTCAGTGGGAAGATTAGGAAGTATTTCATTGCTGCTGAGAAGATTCGGTGGGACTACGCACCATCAGGGATGGACAAACTGACCAACGAGTCGCTGACCAAACCTGGGAGGTCTAACACCTGATTATAATTCACAATCACACATTTATTTACAGTACTTACACCTCAAACCATTACAAAAGTGAATATGAAGCTAATAATAATCATTCTTGTTTGTCCTTAGCATTTCAGAGATGTTCTTCGGGATGAGTGGTGGCCGACTTGGTGGAAAGTATTGGAAAGTGGTTTACAGAGAATATACAGATAAGAGTTTCACCGTAAAGAGAGAACGAACCAGTGCTGAGGCTCATCTAGGCATTTTGGGTAGGATCCTAATCATTATAATGCCAATACTGTTTTTAACTTCTGTTAGTTTAAAAGTGTTTTATGAGATTGATTCAAACCTTACAGTCAGATTTAGTGATCATGATGCCTTTAGGTCCGGTACTGAGGGCTGAAGTTGGAGAAACCCTTCAGGTGATGTTTATGAACAAGGCTGACAGAATCTACAGTATCCAGCCTCACGGACTCCACTACAACAAACCCTTTGAGGGTGTCTTTTATCAAGATGGTGAGACTTTGTTTTCCACCATCTGAATAACTTCTGACAATCAAAAGGTTTGTTTGATCCTAGAGAGATAAATGTCTTTGAATTGACTGTAGGTATAAAGAGGAAAGGATATCAAGTTCAGCCAGGTGAAAGGTTCACCTACAGTTGGCAGTTGAGGGAGGGACCGTCAGAAAGTGACCCTCCATGTATTTCCTACCTGTACTTCTCCTCCAGCGATCCAGTCAGAGACACCAACTCTGGTCTCATAGGTCCACTGCTGGTTTGTAAGAAAGATGCACTGGATTCCAATGGATTTCAGGTAAAATAAGATTAGGTGCTGGACTGGCCCATGATTTTAAAATAATTACTTTTTATATGTAGATACACATGTATGGTGTGATTTTTCTTACAGAAAGACATCAGTCTGGAGTTTTTTCTGCTGTTTACAGTGTTTGACGAAAATCTCAGCTGGTACTTGAATCAGAACATTGAAATCTTTGACACCAATGAATCAGAATTAGAGAATATGGAGTTTTGGGAGAGCAATAAAATGCATGGTATTTACACACACACACACACACACACACACACACACACACACACACACACACACCTTAGTCCTGCCTGCCCGGGATTTGCTTCATTTTCTGTCTGCCTTTCTAAACATACTCAAAGTCCCGTCTCTAGAATAAACAAACTTGACACATGCGTGCAATGCCTTATTTGTGATACTTTCTACTTTCATCTTCTGTTGTTTAAATTAGTATTTTCCATCTTCTGTAAGTAGTTCTTAAAATCAAAGACCTAGTAAGGTGGCAATCTGTCTGGTTTTTGGTCAGACAGTATAGTTCTGAAATAACATATCCACCTACTACCGTAGTGTTGAGCCGGACACTCATCTTCCTTTTAAGATCTTCACTTTTTAATACTTTATCCAATGATATCAAATGAATGATATCAATACAATGTCGGTTTTAAGTCAATACTGTATATATAGACAGTTTTTGCTTGATTTTGGTTACAAAAATAGTTACAGAGTCAGAGCAGAACAGATCTCTGATCAAGCACGTTTCATTTCTGAATGATTCAGCGTTTTTTATGATTAAGGTGAGTCAATGATTCAATAAACAATTCCTGAGGAATGAATCAGCTGTTTGGAATGAATCAATTGAATGAATCAATCGATCATGACTCACTCATTAAAAATGCCCTTGGAAATCAGTTACAGAGTTTTGGAAATCAACTACCAACTGCATTATAGTTGGGCATATGTGCAAACAACTTCATTCTCACACAGACAGATTACAAATTTAAGTATAGCGGTAAATAGACAAATTAAGTATATTTTTGGCTTAAAAATCTGACTCCGGTTAATGGTCAAATATCAGCTGAAAGTTTCAAATCCACTCAATATCTTTCCTGCTTTTCTGTAATGTAGCTGTGAATGGCTTTATGTATGGGAACCTGCCTGGCCTTGAGATGAATAAAGGGTCAAAGGTCAGATGGCATCTGATGGGACTTGGCACAGAGACGGACATACATGGTATTTACTTCCAAGGCAACACTTTCCAGAGACAGGGAACAACTCATGACACGCTGGGCCTGTTCCCACACACTACAGTCACAGTGTCCATGCAACCGGACTCCAGTGGTCAGTATATCTATCTATACACACACACATAAGCAATACAAGTCTGCTTGGCACCTTCTACATATTCCCTTTGTTTGTAGGTGTATTTGAGGTGAGCTGTCTAGTGTCTGATCACTATGTTGCTGGGATGAGACAGCTGTACAGAGTGATGGGCTCAAAGGATGAGGACATCTCAGTGTCAGAGTCTCAAATAATAGAGTATTTCATCTGTGCCGAAGAGGTAGAGTGGGACTACTCACCCGATCGCACCTGGGAGCTGCAGAACTTCAACACGACCGAGGACAAGAGGTCAGTTAACAGGCAACGTCTTCTGCTGGAGTCGTGGTATTTAAATGGGATTTATAACCAGATACATGTCTCAGTCCCGGCAGTTTATTTGTGGGAACGGGAAAGAACAGACTCGGCTCCAGATACAAGAAAGCAGTTTATCGAGAATACACTGATGCCACCTTCAGGACAAGGAAACTGAGACAGCCTCGAGAGGAACACTTGGAGATTTTAGGTGACTTAATAACTATTCAAATGTGTGTTTTGCCTAATGTATCAGGTGTTCCTCATTTGAATAAATGAATGATGTGTGATAATCTTTATAGGACCTATAATCCAAGCTGAAGTAGGTCAGGTTTTGCTGATCACATTCATGAACAAAGCCAGCCATCCTTACTCAATACAGGCACATGGAGTCAGGACCCTTTCTAAACCAGAGGCCGTCATGCCAGGTAAAGGAGCTGAAACCCCCACCCTTTTTGCCTCTTTATCTCACCTGTGAAATGTATACAAAGGCACCTTCAAGGATTCATAAAGCTGTGTGTTTTGAGCATTACCCGTCTTCTGCTACGTTTACCCATTACACAGATGACAGTCTTCTTCTCGTGAATGCAAATTAAACTCTTTACTGCAGGAAATATGACTCAGTACCGGTGGATCATTCCAGTTAAATCTGGCCCAGGAGTGTCTGACCCAAACTGCATTGCATTTGCTTACCGCTCAGCAGTGGACTTTGTTAAGGTAAAGCTCTTAATAACAGAGTAATAATAGAGTTTTAATTCCTTACTGAATGTCACATTATAGTAACAGTTCTAATATGAAAATAATAGTTCTTATTCTTATACTGTATAACAACATTATTGTCATTTGTTTATTTACTTATATATATATATATATATATATTTTATAGGACACAGCCAGTGGTCTCATTGGGCCATTAATAATCTGCAGGAAGGGTGTACTGGACCAGGACAGACAGAGAACGGATGTGGATCGAGAATTTGCTCTCCTCTTCATGGCGTTTGATGAGAATAAATCCTGGTACCTGGAGGAAAACATTCAGTCCTACTACAACAGCTCAGAACCTCTTCTGAGAGATGCTGAGTTTCAGAAAAGCAACAAGATGTATGGTGAGAGCTCGCAAGTAAATGCAACCCTACCCCAGTAAAGTGTTTTGCTGTGATATGCTGAAGGAAAGTCAAATTATGACCACTAGGAGGCATTATTTGATGTATGATGGACTGAATGGGATTCACTAATTGTGTTGTACAGTACATCACAGTTTAGATGTAAGAAGGACAACTGTAGAAAGTACATTAATGTAATTTTGGCTCAGAGTTTTGTTTTCTGCCACTATTGACAGGGATCAACGGGAAGCTCTACGCAAACCTGCATGGTCTAGAAATGGTGGAGGGAGAAAGGGTGGTTTGGTATCTGTTCGGGATGGGCAATGAAGCAGATATTCACACCGTCCATTTTCACGCTGAGACCTTCACCTACAAGGTGCACAATAGACAATCAGATTCAATAGAATGAAGGGATTTTTTAGTGTTTTCTGCAAGCAGTTTTCATTCACTAAACGCACACATTATTATGACTTTTTCTCAGACGGATGAGGCTCACCGTACTGATGTGTATGACCTGATCCCAGGATCGTTTCAGACATTGGAGATGGTGGCAGAGGTCAATGGAACGTGGCTTCTGCACTGTCATGTTGCTAACCACATCCGTGCTGGAATGGAGACAACGTTTATTGTCAAACCCCGATCAGGTGAGTTACATTTTTATTGGGTTCGTCTCTAATGGCATTATTTCCCAAATGTGAACTCACGGTTTGGAGATATAATGTCCGTGATCTTTTCTTCCACAGGTGGTGGCAGACGGAGGACAGATTTAAGCATTCTTTGCTTTCTGCTCACAACATTCATGCTCAGACTGATATCAGGCTGATCTTTCTGTGGACATATCCTACTTGACCACAATCTCACCAGATTTATTCAGAACACTGTATAACGTTCAAAAGTTTAGGGTGGGTAGTACTATTAAATGTTTTTGAAAGAAGTCTGTAATGCTCACCAAGGCTGCATTTATTTGATCAAAATACAGTAAAACAGTATTATAAAATATGATTCCAGCTTACAACAATAATTTTCTATTCTTCTGATGGTAAAGCTTAATTTTCAGCAGTTATTAAATCAGTGTGTAATGCTTCAGAAATCATTTCCTGAAACAAGTCTTATTATTTTCAATGATAAATTATTAGTATTTATTTTCAGGATTTTTTGATGATGAATAGAAAGTTCAACAGAACAGCATTTATTTAGAGTAGAACATTTCTGTTACAGTGTACTTAAATTTAATGCACCTTTGCTGCATTCATTTATCCATGAATAAAAAAATATTAACCCCAAACTTTTGAATGACAGTGGATTATTTGTAATTCTGAAGTTACAATAAAGGCACAATTTTCATCATCATGATAAAGAAACTCTGAGTTAAAATCTAAGTATTTCATCCATCTCTGTTAGCTTACAAATCTTATGATAATAAATGAACGGTTAATATTTAGATTTTGTGAGAGTAATTTAAACATTGTTGTTTAAAAAAACGTTTAAATGATAGATAATGGTCAAGTTTTTATGTTTCAAACTGAAACAACTACAAAATTCAAATGTGAAACTTCTTTCAAGACCACCTAGTGAGAGGACAATACCTTTCCCTTGCACCTTCATTACAATATGTTAATAAGCATTTGCTTGAATTTTTGAAGTTCTTGGAATAAAGATCTACAGTGCCTTATTTTTACTGACGTTAAAGGGTGAAATCATGAATTTCACAAGGCTCCTAGACCAACGTGAGAAGGAACTAAAATCACAGAGCACGGTGTTAAGTGAAAAACAAGTGTGAGCTGATTGGAGCTTATGTAACAGTGTGAGCAGTTGTTTTTGTTCCTCTTGGTTCGTTTGATGTGCTCGTTTTGAGCTCAAAGCTTTGAGTTCTCAACTGAATGTAGTTCATCACGTAGGCTTTAAGTAACCAATGCCCAGTTGAGGATTATGATGTAAAGAAGTGAACCTTGCCTGTAAACATTTGAATTGAAAGTCCTCAAGAGACTTCTTAGAATACTATTAACCACCTAGTTTCTTATCAAACCTCTGCTTTTGTTTTGCAAAGATAACAAGTCTGAACCCCCGATCAAGTGTTTACTCTTCACAGTGATAAAGTAATGATCACATAATTGAAACCATATCAGCTCACTATGACAGAATGCAAAACTCAATATTTTTATTTTTTTTTTTAAAGTTAACTGACACGTATTGTATCCCTCCCATCAATCATTGGTTGTTTTCAGTGTATAATGTATCAATATTTAGGAAATAGATTATTCTTTTTAAAACTTTTTTAGAGGTGGTATATTTATCATGATAAACGTGTGTGTGTGTGCCAGTGTCAGCAGTCAAATTGATATGACAGTGATAGGCAAATACATAATAAAGTTCTTTCTGATTAGGTTGATCAATGATTTAATCGAAAACACCAGACTACTGTTCGTGCAGCTGTCGTGAGATCTCCTTTGTAGAAAATGTGACGTTTAATGTTTGCATAAAGATTAGATTCAAAGTAGATTGAAAGTATTACCCAGTAGCTTTGCGCCATTCAGAGACGGTTTCCAAGCGCGCGCAAAGACTCTGTTCTGGTAAATAACACGAGGGCGATGTGTTCCGAGAATAACAACCTGATTTACACCCGGTAGGCTATCTGTCTTCTGTAGCCCGGGTGAACGGGTGTGTAGCCTACTGTTGAAAACTGGGCAGTTTATGACACGAACAAAACAATAAAACACATCTCCCCTTTTATCGCTGTGTGACAAAAATCAGCACGGTAACAATAATTTCAGCCAAGAAGTCTAGAAGACCAGTTTAACCTGGTTTTTCAGCAAGGATAGCTTGTTTCTGGTCTGTCAGGAAATAAGTTTATTTTTCAGAAGTAATAATGTGGTTTGAGAGTGAAACAGTATCGTGTGTTAAGTAACAAATCCTTTAACGTCACTATTTCAGACAGTTCGAGCTGTTTTTGTTGATTTCTGTCGATGACAGTTTGCTAGTTTGTTCTTGCATTTTGCAAATCTTGCATATCACCTCTCGTCCGTGACTCCTCACAGAAAAACAAGTTCATGAAACAGTGACATAATAAAACCATGATTTTGTCAACTTATTATTTGAATAACCTTAACGTCTCATATACCTATTGATTTCATCCACCTTCATAATTCAAGTTCTAATCTGCAGTTTAGGAATTAATTCTATAATCAATTATCTCGGTCGAAAATATTGATTTTAGCGTTGATGATTAAAGGACCTTCCGTTTAATGAGACGACAAGTCTACAGACAATTTCCTGTACAGAACCGAGCCGCTTCTTCAAATGCTGATAAATATCAAGCTCACCTGTTGACGGCCCGTGATTTTTCAGTGCAGCGGCAGACTCGCAGCTGATTGGCTGGCAGGTGTACTCAGCCTCCCGATGCAGCCAATAGAATCGTTTCGATGGTTTCCCACATGAAACCGCTATAAATTCATCAGCTGCCCTGAAACAAATTCTCAGTAAGTGCCAGTAACTGCAGCAGGCACAAAGAGGAGAAGAAGGAGAGCAAAGGCAACAGGGGGAAGACCATTCTGCACTTAAAGCCTACAGAACTTGCTTGTCTGCCTCTCAAAGGTATGTGTTTTAAATTTCTTATAACTATATATTATTTTAATCAAATGCTTATGCATTATATGGCCAGTTCGTTTGTAAAAAAACAAAAAAAAAAACAACGTCTATTATTATTTTACCCACTAACCGTTTTTACATTAAAGTTACATTACAAAAAGTGCTGAATTTAAGAATAAAAAGCCATGTGTGTTTGATGTACAAGTCACACTAAGATAAGCCGAAGAATGTCAATATTCGACTTTCTTGTTAAATAGCTTAAAATTCTCTCTTTATGATATTTTGCATCTAAAACAATGTATGAGGTCTGTTGTAATGTGAATGAGAACCCCTCCCTGTCACTTTTACACTACATTGCAAAACAGCCAGAAAGGCTTAGACAAAACCGACTCTGAAAGTAATATGCATAACAAAGAAGATGTGAGACTTTGAAGTGGCTTTAGTGGCTCATTCACACATCTTAATAATTAAAAGGTCAAGAACTAAAAAAAAGGAACCAGAAAGTGCATGCTCAGCCATTTTAGGACTGTCTTTATTTTAGTTTTATCTACAGTAGGTTTCTATATCATCACGTGCAGAAATGTTTAACTTGGTTATTACACACAAATGACTTCAGCACACCTCTCTCTTCTTTATCTACAGATTGTGAGGTCTGATTCCACCAGACACTGTCTTCTCCTTGCAGCCATGGCACCCACTCTAGCCACCGCATTTGCCCGCCGCTGGTGGATGGCAATAACAGCCATCATTGAAAATCTGCTCTTCTCTGCCGTTCTGCTGGGTTGGGGCTCCTTACTCATCATGCTGAAGTCTGAGGGTTTCTATTCATATCTCTGCACAGATCCAGGTATAAATCTCTCTGAAATATATACATATGTATATAATGCAACACCAAGAACTAAAAAAAAAAAAAAAACGACCAAATTAAAAGAGCCATTGGGGAACATTTAGGTTACATGGTGTGCAAGTAAAGCTTGAGTTCTTACCTTTGAAAAAAATGTAATTCAACAGATGATTGTGTTTTATTTGTCACTACGGATATTGGCAAATTCCTTCCATTCCTTCGTGCCATTCTGATCTTGAAACAAAGATTGCATCTGATAGTACTTGAAAGAACCTACTTTTAAAGTCACTTGTGTATTGTACAGTAATGCATCACTGACAGTAGTGCTTTATGTGGTGTAACTGATTGCGCTCCACAGCAAAACACTTTTGTGCTTACCTTCTCTAAGGAGGAGGAATGGTGTCTTCCCTCAGGAGCCTCACAACCATACACTACCACGGACTTCCATTAATTCAGCTGGTAGTCACAGTAAAACACAAGAATGTTAAATGGCTTTCCACAGGGATCCTGACCTAATCAAATGCATCTTTAAATTGAGAAGCTTACAGCCTGTCAGATGTAAATTAAGTTAGAACCTCAGACCTGCTGATTATGTCATTTTTAATAGATTGAGCTGTCTTTTGTTTTGATAAGCATCACATAAGAACATGTTTTGGTCTTATTGTGGATGGCGATGCACTTTTATCACTGTCCTGTTCTCTTTTGGGCACTTTGGACTTGATTTAATAAAAGATGAGGACATTGAGACCTATTTAACCACAAAAGCTGGTTTGAAATTCCCAAGCAGACAAGAAAAAGGGGGTAGAGGAGGGGCAGAAGCCGAGAAAAAGAGTTGTTTGTGAATGAAACTGTAGGAGGCTTATCGTTTGGGTAGATCTAGGAATACCAGTTCTTCTGGGTGGAGTGGTGGGCATCTTATATGTCTGTCTGTCTGTCTGCTTGGCATGGCATTTTTGCATCGGAAAGTGCTTATCGTTTCTTTTTTGACATAACTCAGCTGATATGACTGCCCTTTCAGTCAGTCACATTATTGTGACGTAATAAGACTGTCTCAGCGAAAATCATCAGTGTTCAAGAGTATTCAGCAGGCTTAAAGTCCACAGACAAGTCTCAAAGCACAATGTCATGAGACATTAGTCAGCATTCAAATTCTTCGTCGTTGACCATTTTAAATGATGCGAAGCATGTGAGGACTCTTGTGGTTTAGTACACTGAGATTTCCCATCATGCAATCACTGAAGTCATCACGATAAGAGTTTCACATCCAAGCTTTCTCAGAAATGAGTTTAGGGACACTTTGTATTGTGTGTATGCGAGTGTGTGTCCCATTCACTATCTGTTCTTTACATTTTATCAGATCTGGCCACCAGACTAATGGCTGTGAATGAAAAGAACTACTCCTCCTTGTTTTCACTCCCACTTTTGCCCTAATCTGTTCCCAAATCTTCATATTAATATGTTAATATATTTACAGTTTCCTTTAGGAATGTGAATTTATTGTTAGCTCTTCACCATTTCAAAAGTTTGAAATCATTTTAAGATTTTCGATTTCCATGTGACATTCGTACTCAGAAAGGCATCACACGGCACATGGCAATATTAATTACTTAATTGTTATAGTGAAGACAGTTTATTACAGTGAGGTTAAGTAATAAACCCCTTAAATGAGGTTCAATAGGTTCATGTATGCTCCTCTATCAACCCCTCTATCGAATGCACACAATATTTTTTTGCTGAGACCAGATGACTGCTATCTCTCCAGGTGTGTCTTGCACATTTGCACATCAGTGTGGCCTACGCACCCCCGCTCTGGTGCATCTTTAGTAGGGTTTACAGCAGGAACACCATTCACACATCAGCACGGTTTAGGAAAGAAGCCAGAGCAAGCACTGCTAGTTTCCTGGCAGTCGAAGTAAAACCCAACCCTTCATGTGTGGCACTAGAAAGTTCACGACTGGGTGCCAAACACGTCAGAACATTCTGCACTCCGTTCTAAAACATGTTTGGAGTTGGAAACCTCCTCATTGTTCTAGAAGGAAGACACAGTGGATAATTATAGCAAAGTCACTGTCTTCACACCACTAGTGGGTGGTATCTTGAGGTTTGAAAAGAAAGATTTTGGTCTAATTCATTCACACTTCTTGAGAAAAGTTTTTTTTTTTTTTTCCTGATCACCCATCAGCGTTTAAGATGGAAAAACAGCCAGATTAGCATAAGGTCAGGTCTAGTTATCTAGTTTATATGTCTCCAGTCCAGTGAGACTGCTATTAATGGAGTCTCATCTAGTTCAGTATCAGTAGTTTATATGTATGTGCGTGGTGAGATAATGTGGAACGGGATTGTACAATAGTCCAAAAGGACGATTATAAACATTGTTCCTGCAGCAGAACAAGATAAAGGAAGAGCAAATGTTCAGCTTTCTTCTTTCTATCATTCCCAGCCCTTATCTCAGGTTTTATTGAGACCACATAATGGTGATTCCTCATTCCAAGCCTTTTACTGCTGGGTGAAGGTTGACCTCAGACACTTTGAGAACAGCTGAGAAGACCAGCTTAAACCAGAATTCATTCCAGGCTGGTTTATACAGGTCTAGCCATGCTGTTTAATGGTGAAACCGGTTTAGTCATTTGGAAGTTTTTGTGCAATTTCACTATATGGACACCATAACTACAAGGTATAGCTCACGACTTACTTTCTCCTGTGGAAGACAAAGAAGATATTTTGAAGAATTTCTCCGTATTCATAAGCTAAAGTCAATGTTGCTTGGACCCCAGAGTTCTGCAAATATCTTCTTTAATGTTCCACATAAGAAAACAATAAAGGCATACAGGTTTGGAACAACATGAAGGTGATTAAGTGATGACCTTCACTCTTTAAAAATGTTGGAATGTCCTTACCTTAATCCACTGACCGTTCCACCCATGGTGTGTTGACAAGGCCGTAGAGTGCATGTTTTGAGAAACCACAGTCAGGAACTTCAAAGAACTGTCATGAGGCGTTGGAGTCCACACGTGTTAGATAGCAACCAGAATTACAAGTAACTGATGCTTACGTAACAGAATAGGCCTCACAGTAGGGGCACATGTGACAGGTTTTTACACCAACATCTGAATTTTCTCACTCTCAATCTTTTCTCAACATGATTCAGCAGAAATGGTAATCCGTTGAGTACTGCAAATCAAATGGGTTGGATATCAGGTCACATGAGTGCTGATTTTTGGAACATGCTGCTGCTGGTAATGTTTAACATGGGTCCCATCAGCTTATAGCCTCTTACATCTCTCCTTTTCTCCTTCTTTCCCAAAGGAAACAGCTCGACGGCAAACTTCTCCTTACCTGCTGTGCCTTCATCACAGTCGAATGATGCAGATTATGAATATGACGAGTTTCAGCCTGCCCAGCGTGATGGCGGTGTGGATGTGGTCCCTCTTAACCATCCGGAGGACTATCTGAGGATGAACGGCTGGCTCATCTGTAAAGAACAGGATGAGATGCTGAATCTGGCCTTCACCGTGGGCTCCTTCCTCCTCAGCGCCATCACACTCCCTCTTGGAATCGTCATGGACAAATACGGCCCACGCAATCTCCGCCTGCTTGGAAGGTAGATAAAGTGCTTCATTTTTCAGTGTCATTACTATACCAAATATACTAAATTATTAAGTGTGGTAAGGTCTGATCACAATAAAAACTAATGACCAGAAAAGTATTGAATTTTTCCATTAATATTTGACCTTTTCTTTTCCAGTGCCTGCTTTGCCCTCTCGTGCCTTATGATTGCGTATGGAGCCAGCAACCCAAATGGTAAGAGTTCAAATTCAGTGAAACAGATACAAGTGTTGTAACAGATACCAAAAATATTCCATCATTTAACATGTGCTTGTTTGTCTAGATCTGTCCGTTTTGATTTTCATCGCTTTGACCTTTAATGGCTTTGGAGGAATGTGTATGACCTTCACTTCACTTACGGTAAGTGTGTGTTAACTTATTCATGAGTGTACACTTCTTTTTGTTGTTCAGCTCTTTTGATGTGTTTGAACTTACACGCAACTACTCCGAGTTGCATGTAATATTTACATTGCTATATTAATTAGCATTAAAATTGAAGGTGATATGTCCTATATGATATTCAGATTAGCTAATAACGGTTTTTCAGTGTTTGCATTGTTACATTTGGTGCCCTTGATTCTGCTACATCCCAGCTAGTTAGACTTCTCTGTGTTTCTTTTTCCTTGGTGCAGTTGATTAATCATTAGACCCGTCTGTGAGTCACTTCTGTGTTTTTCCTGCTGACTCGCTCTTGTTGCTGCACTGGCACCATGCATTAACTCCTGATGATGTACTATCCAGTGTGCTGACCCTGTAAGAATAGCCTGTGGTTATCATGCACTCAGCATGATCTCAGGAACTATTTGACCATGAACTCAAAAGAACCCTTACACCCAGACTTCAAAATTAACTTTATGCCTCAAAGTTAATAGCCATGAACTGAGAAAATTAAAAACAACACCTGCCTCAAAATATGAAGACTGCATTTATGGCCTAATGAAGAGCTTTGTTCTCGTTCGCCATGTTGCATTCCTCCCGTTGAAGTGCATATGGGCTGGCAAAGTCGCTTTACAATTGATTTGGAGAATACCTTCAAACCAGTTCTAACAGGAATTCTCACAAAACACAACTCATCCATTACGAACCCGCTGATCACACACTTTCAGATGCATTCTTACATAACAGGCCACTCGCTGTTGCTCATCTATTTGTTGTCACAGGAACAAGGCATAACTGTTAGCAGCCTGCCCCAGTCTGTGCTCCAATTAGAGTCATAAAAGAGACTCGGTTTCAGCCGGTTTAGACTGGACGGATCATTCCTCAGTTCATACTGCCTCTGTTATTCCTGTTCTATTGACAACGAGGAACAGAAAGTGAAGTAAGAAGGAAGGGTGGATTAAGTGGTAGTGTTGTAATTTTCAAATCATCTGTCAATTGTTCTTTCTTTCAAATCTCCCAACCTCATTCTCTGGCTCTAGTCAGAACCCCTGAACTCAAACTGCTTTCACTGTTGATTTGCTGTGCTTTTGTCAGCCCATGATTGCTGGCCATCTCTCCTTGCCTGTTGCCATGTATAGAGAAAGTCGGTGGATCATTGTCTTCTCATCAATCCTCTGAATAGCCATTGTATGAATAAGAAGACGATAAGAATATTACATTTAAAATTTAATTTGAAAAGGACTTAAAAATAAATGTAATTTAATTTAAATTAAATAAAATAAAAATAGGTTTGCTAATATATAATGATATAATTATAACAATTATTTTATTTGTTTATTAAAAATAAAAAATAAATGTAAACAATTTCCAGGATTGATGTGGGTTATTTAAATATAAAAATAAAATACACTCTTAAGAATTAAAATAACTCACTAAATGTATACATTTTAAATAAACAAACAAACGAGATTCATTAATTAACAATCCATTTAATAATTAATTAATAAATAATTTAGTAATTAATCTGTTCTCGTGTTTCCTTCCAGCTTCCCAACATGTTTGGCGACCTGCGTGCCACCTTCATCGCACTCATGATTGGCTCGTACGCTTCCTCAGCTGTCACCTTTCCTGGAGTCAAGGTTTGTTAGATTAAACATTTTGGTAAAAAAATTAAAAAAAGATTATATTGCCACATTATGTTCTTAGATACTAACTGTTTATCTTTCCAGGTGATTTATGATGTTGGTGTGACCTTCATCACGATTCTGGTGGTCTGGGCAGGCTGTGCAGGCCTCGTCTTCATCAACTGCTTCTTCAACTGGCCCTTGGAGCCTTTCCCTGGACCCGAGGACATGGACTACACGTACGAAACACACATACACAAAACTCACACGCATCAAACATCTACCATCAAATATCTGAAACTCATTCTGTATGCGTTTTGTCTCTCTGTCTATCCAGTGTCAAGATCAAGTTCAGTTGGCTGGGATTTGACCATAAGATTACAGGAAAGCAGTTTTATAGGCAGGTGACGACAGTAGGCAAGCGTCTTAGCGTGGATAACACTCAGAAACAGAAAGAGCTTGCCAAAGAGGGCCAAAAACTCTGCCTGTCCACCATGGACCTGGAACTGCAGTGTGAGGCCAAGGAAGAAAGTAAGTGATCGTCTGACAAAGGAAAATGTCAAATATATGTTAATATGAAAGGTCAAAAACTAATTTAGACTAACTTTGTTTTCCTTTACTTCCTTGCAGCTCAGTCATTCATGAAGAGCATTTGCAGCCCTCTCTTTATGCTGAGTCTGGTGACCATGTGTGTAACTCAACTGCGTCTCATCTTCTACATGGGAGCCATGAACAACATCTTGGAGTCCCTCAGTGGAGGAGATCTCAACACTGGTGAATAAGCATGTTTAAATATGTCTAAAAAAAGGGTGTGTATGTATGTATATCAGAAAAAAAAAAACATTTGAATTATATTTATGTAAATACAGCAAGAAAAAAAAGAAAAGAAAAAGGTCAGATTGACATTATAATTGGTGTTTTTAAAATTTTTTTTTTTTACAATTTTTGCAGTGGAGAGAATGGAATTGGGTAAGAATCTCAGTAGCACAGTAGAAACCAGTAGAGCGTGTCTTTCCTAAAGCTTGTTATCGCATTTAACCTTCTCCTGTACTCACGTCAAGCGTAACCCATTCCCTGTCCACCTGGTCTCTGGGCCGTAACGCATACACAAGTCTGTAGAGTGCCATAAACTCAACCATTAACCAGAGTAGTTATTAACTAACCTCAGACGTCCTCTGTTAGACCGTTCTAATCTCTCTCTCTTGCTCTCTCTCTCAGTGAGCCTCTACACCTCTATTTTTGGTGTGATGCAACTCTTGTGCTTGATGACAACGCCGGTCATTGGTCAGATTATGGACTGGAAGCTAAAAGAATGCGATGATGGAGAAAACGATGAAAAACAGCCCAACAAGTAGGTTATAAAACATTTTTAGGTGATCTATATGGGTGCGAACGTGACCTAAATAATCATTTTTGAAACTCAAAATACTAAAGAAATCAGCTGTTTTAAATGTGTTTGTATCCGCTCTTTGTCTCCAGGGACGAGCCCCAGCCCAAACGCAGAGACAGACAAATTCAGAAAGTCACCAATGCCACACGGGCCTTCATCTTCACCAACATCCTCCTTGTCGGCTTTGGCATCACCTGCCTAATTCCCAACCTCCCTCTTCAGGTGTGTGTTACTTATGGAAAAATGTATGGCAAATACATTTGTAATGTATTTGCATAATGTACACAGTATTCATACTACACATTGCAGCAATATTAGGAGTAGTGTGTTAACATGCTATTTTGTATATGTGCAGAAGAAGGCTATTGCTAAATTTGGAATAGCATACTACTCTAAATATTTATTCCTGCAAGTATACTATATAGCAGAAATCATAAGACAAGTATGTACACAGAAAAAAGAAGAAACTATCACTAGCTATTGGTGCCTTGAGTTGTACAGTAGCTCCCCCTAGTGGCCTAATTATGAAACAAGCATGTCACCTGCTAATTTTACCATAAGAAATAAGCGTATAATGTATGATTTTGTCATCCGTCTCCAGATGCTCTCGTTTGTCCTTCACACTATCGTCAGAGGCTTCATCCACTCCGCCATCGGTGGACTTTACGCCGCTGTGTGAGTTTATCAATACTATCTGTAAAACATGATTAAATTCCGCTTGTGATCATCACTTTTTTCATTAATAGCTGCATTTAAATCATATAATATGATAACAGATAATCTGTTTGTGTGTCTGCAGGTACCCATCATCTCAGTTCGGCAGTCTGACAGGAATGCAGTCATTGGTTAGCGCTGTGTTCGCTCTGCTGCAGCAGCCTTTGTTCATGGCCATGATGGGACCACTGAAGGGAGACCCACTCTGGGTATGACACACACACACACACACACACACACACACACACACACAACAGAGAGCTTTAGTAATACCAAATGGATTAAATGTCCGTCAGGCATGTTTTGACCTCCTCTTTATGTTCTTTATTTTTTAGGTGAATATTGGTCTGCTGGTTGTCAGCATGCTTGGCTTCCTATTACCACTCTACCTGCTGTACTTCAGGAAAACCCTGCACAAAAAGAGGAAGGAGAAAGAAAACGATGCTAAAATCTATCTCAAAATCAACGGCACTGACGTACCAGAGGCATTTGTATAAAGAAAGCAGATAAAGGGAAAAACAAAGGCATGAGAGAATAATCACAGCTACACAAAAACAGAGACGATTAAATACTATTGTGACTCTTAGACGTTCATTGAGTAACTCAATGGACGGAAAGAAAAACGAGAGAGAGACAGAAAGCAACCCTCTACTTCACCATTTTATTTTCATTTACACAGATATCTTATAACATGTATTTGCACAAGTGCTATAGTTTTACCATAAAACCAGGGGCATTTCAGTATACAGCATTACTCTTTTATATACACCGTTTATGCCAACTGGACGTTTTTGAGCCAGCCTGGCCTACACAGATGCCAGTGTGATGCCAGTTGGCAGTCTAGCCCAAGAACACCCAAAACACCCCAACTTCGCAAGGGATAAACCATTATAGCCCCAGTTTTCACTGTAATAGTTGTGGTGCAATGCAGTTGTATTTACTAAAGACCACATTTTTCGTTTATAATGATCCACAAAGGGCTTTTTACATTTTTCTATGAAATAATCATCTGTGATCTCTTTTGATCATACGTCGTTTATGAAAGCCACAATTTGTGCATTTTAGTTTGTATATATGTTTTTACATTGCATGTGCATGAGATGCATACATAAAAGAGGCTGAAATGCTTATGATCTGTGTGGTGATGGCTGAAAGCGGAGGCCCAGATGTCTGGGGTAACAACAGCACTTTTAACATGTCCCCCATGTCATTTGTGTCACTGATCATAAGATCAAGTTAGAATGGACCTCTGAAGTAAAATATAGAGAAAGCACAACTTAACTCACAAATGTGCCTTTTGTGCGGTTTACAGTGAAGTTAGCGATGCTGATGATAGCTGATGGGAGGACTGGAGCCACGGATACTGTGGAAATATTTGGGTGTTGTGTGTAATGTATTTATTTCAATAAAATCTAATGGACCATATGGACAACGCAGCCTTATTTGCAAAGGTTTTTATATTAACTTACAACTCAGTGTTCCAGTGGCTGTTTGTTTGTTTATTTTTTCAAAAACCTTTATGTATTGTTCTATATGGCATTACTGTTGAGGATATATATTCAATAAAAAATTTAATTATTGCTCATTTCTGTCATGTATTATTTTACTGTGAAAACATTATAATAGTTATATAACAGTTCTATAATAGTTTATTTATTGATTTATTAAAAAGCATAATCAATTAAGAAAAACATTCAGTTGTGTTTTCTGATGAAATTGTAGCTCAACTGATATCACCAGAAAAATGCAAAACTAAACAAAACAAAACCATAACTAATGTTTTAATTTTTAAGATTGTTTTCTAATAATGGAAATCGTGAGATTGTGATTATTTCATAGACAGGCCTAGTTTTTAACAGTAACAAATGAAAATTATTTAGGCAAGTTACTTTAACAAGGAATATCATTTAATCTGAATACTTCTTTTATAATGTCACACTATTTATCTAACATCTTATAAAAATCAACATATCAACAGTTTTGTTCTGCTTTCTAATAACAGGAATCAATAATTGTGATTAATTGATAGACCTAACAGTAAACACATCTGCGTAGTTTTGGGGAAAAATAGATCATATTTTATTTTGGGTTTAGTACAAGTAATAACAAATTAATTATTTAATTTAGATATTTTCGATGTAATATCACATTTATTGTTCTCACATTGCATTAATGAGTCTTTATGTATGAAAACATAAAAAAACACGTATGCTATTATAAGCGGATTCTTAATTATTAGTTAGAAATCATATGAAAAATCCTATATACATAATCAGATTAGTCTAGCCTACTGCACAAATACATCTGGTTTTGAAATATTAAAAAAAAAAACAGTTAGGCCTATTGTGCTTTGAGAAACGCTTTGATGGAGGGCAGATCATAGCTACTGTAACTACAGGAAAATAATCGGATGCTGGGATCTGTCTCCAGATGTGCTATAAATAGACTGCACCAGTTTATCGTTACATAATTTGTGACAGATTACGTGAGCTATGATACAGAGAGCTACGGGACCACATCACACCAGCGACCACCTCAGACCAACCAGCGACGGTCGTCCCCGGGTATTTTTTTTAAATAAAGCATTAAATCTGACCACGATCAACATCATTCATGACGTCACCAGTACTATGTCACAGCATCAGGGCTTGTCGTTAACGCCCCCCTCGGCCCCGATCAGGAAGTGAATCTGTGGGAAATAGAAAAACGGTCCCTAGAATGACATAGAAGCGGGTGAGGTGGGGTTGACCGAGACACCGGGACTAACGCAGGACTCGACACCTATTTGGCTTCACCCAGGTGCAAAAGCACGTTATCTTTGGGAGGCATAAAAGCACCGGAGAAAATGCTGATTAAAGAATTGTAAGTGCAGCGTTATTTTTTTTTTTATATAGATCTAATTGTGTCGGGAGCATCCTCTGTCTGTCCATGCAGCTCAGGTACCAGAGGCCATGGGGACATTGTAAACTTGACTTTCTGACAGTTCACATTTAAAGCCCGTGATCGTAATTATTTTTCAGTTATTTAATAGACAAACGGCTTTGGTGCATATTAATCTATATACCGTTTTACACTTCGTGTATGTTTTAAAACGTGCCTGGGGTGCAATTATAACGTTACCTCTGAATATTGATATTTTTCATTAGGTTAAACGCTTTTGGGTGGATGTTTGGCACAGATATCTCATTCACCGAGTTTAATTGTCTCTACATTGTGTTATTGATACGCTCGTGAAGGTGAAACGGACCGAACTGAGCACACCGCGTTCCGATATTAAATGGCGCCTGTGTATTTATACTAATACTTTCAGAAACATCCCGTTCATTCATCACCAAGTGGCCACGATATTGCTTTATAGGCCTACACATTTTCGTTAAAACCATCCGCGCTTTTCAGAACGACTGGATCCGTTCACCTTGCGCACGTTTCATTGAACCACGCGACTAACTGACTTGATAATATACTCCAAACCTCCCCCGCCAGTCACCTTTGAAATATTAATAACCTTTCTTTGCCCACAAACACACAAGGCACCGTCAGAAAGGTCACTGAAACCATATGAGGCTTTCTATTCATCTCCAAACAGTGCTGATATAGATATATAACAGCCTCATTCAGAATCTTTTCTGACGTTCTTAATGAAAAAGAATTAAAAAAATACAGGCCTGTTATGTTTGTTGGATTAAGATGTTTTTTTTTAGTAGTGTACATATTTTTAAATTACTTTTAAAATAATTTCTGTTAGTAATTTACATTGAGCCTTATCCAGCAACACAAATCGTCTTTTGGCGCCCCTGTCGTCAAGCTATGGCAAAAACGGTTTCAACAAACACTAGCGGTAAGTTGTAGAAGCACTCTAATAAAGTAAAACATATGATAGTAGCCTTTGTGAAAGTTGCTTTGTTGATTAGCACACGATAAAGACAGCTAATGTCGATTTCTGTTCGCGTGCGTTACATTAAGCGCACTCTGAGTAACGTTAAACTACTTTGGTTACTGTGTAAACTTAGGGCACTTCTTATCTGGTTAGTCTGGGACACCATCATGTTTTCCTCAAAGTCCACATTTGTCCTTCAGAATACCTCTTTCTCCCGCTGTCGAGGTGTTCTTTCGTGCAGGAATGCGCGCGCACGTCTTCTGAATGACTCAGCCACGAGCTGAATCTCTTCAAAGCGCCGCTTTCGTGTCATACGTATCTCTCTGACGCCACTTTCAGCCAGGTCATGGAGATTTTAAGGAACGGAGAGGGGGTTCCGCAGAGAACGAGGTGTCCGTTATGCAGCATATGTAGTTTATGACTTTAAATAAAAACATTATCTTCATATCTGTAAACTAGCCTACTAAGAAAAACGAATGGCACGATTTTAAGAGGATCAGGTTGTCTTGGCTCTAAAAGTGGATGCTTGTACACCTCAGGTCCCTCAGAGTTTGCTGTCCATGGTACTTTGTGCTTTCACCAATGCACTATGTTAAGATTGTTTGTTTGTTTATTAAGTTTTTTACGCCATGTTAGCATCATGGCTATTTACATGGCAAAAAGGTTCAGTATCATCCATAAGTCCCTATCCATAAGATTAAACTCCAGGTGTCATGTTTATGTAATTATTACATGTTATTTAAATGTGTGAATGTAAAAGGGTGTTTAAAAATGGTAGTGGAATTAGATTTATATACTTAAATCTTGATATTTGTAATAGAAAATCCATGGATATTATGCATTAAGCTGTCTACATTTTTGTGCTTTTATTAGTCATCAGTGGTCTACTTTTTTGTGAGCTTAAGCAGTGACCTCTTGTTCTGTGTCTCTTTTTCACTGCTCTGGGGACACTTCCCTGTGATCTAGTTTACATCCAGGATCCAGACACAACGTCTGATGGGTCTCTTGGATATCTTAATTGCCATAAAGACCATTTTAGTCACACTTGGCCCACTGTCATTTTAATTTTACAATATATATGGGTGTTTCTTAAACACACTTCTGGCCTGTGGAATATATATATATATATATATATATATATATATATATATATATATATATATATATATATATATATATATCTTGCTAGTTTATTTCATTTGTCTCACTTACAATAACAATTCTGGGTAACACTTTAGAATAAGGTTCCATTAGTTAATGTTAGTTAATGTATTAATTAACATGAACAAACAATGAATAATACATTTATTACTGTATTTATTCATCTTCGTTAATATTAGTTAATGAAAATACAGTTATTCATTGTTAGTTCATGGTAATTCACAGTGCATTAACTAATGTTAACAAGCACAACTTTTGATTTAAATAATGCATTAGTAAATGTTGAAATTAACATGAACTAAGACTTATAAATGCTGTAGAAGGATTGTTCTTGCTTAGTTCATGTTAACGAAAGTAGTTAACTAACATTAACTAATGGAACCTTATTCTAAAGTGTTACCCAATTGTCACGAGTACGAACCCCGTGAGTCCCTCCAGAGGCCAGCAGAGGGCACCATCGCCCGAATACTGACACCTACAGGCATCCAAACACTCACTTACACTGATACGCACTACATTACCCAACAGCCCCGTACCTTGGACTGATCACCGGCCAGGTGTTCCATATCAGAGACTGCCATATAAGCCAGACCTTGGCGTCACCTCATTGCGAAGTCTTGTTTCTGCCACGGCTAACATTTCTGAGCGTTATACCCTGTCTTGCTATCCCAGTTGCCAACCCTTGATGATTATCGATCCTAGAACCTTTGCTGCCTACCTTTGAACCCAGATTGTAATACGGACTGTGATACTTGCTGGTTACCCCGACCCACTGCTTGGTATTGACTACGATTCTGATATCTCTACTATACTGTGTTTGCTGATCCTGACCCTTCGCCTGTACGACTACGAGTGTTCTAATAAAAGCTTGCAAATGGATCCCATGTCGAGTCTGTCATCATTACAGAAGACTTCGCCAGGACAAGATCCAGCAGCCCATGAACATCTCTGCACCAACCTGGCAGCTCAGGCAAGTCAGATCGCTGCTAATCAGCAACAGTTAAATCATCTTACCGCCGTCACGGAGGAATTGGTGAAGGCTATTCAGAATCTCCATAGTCCTGTTGTCACGACACCCGCGCCACAAGCGGCCGCCATTGCACATGCGGTTCCCACGCCCTCTCAGATTAACCCACGACTGGCTTTTCCTGAGAGATTCGACGGTGACCCTAACAAATGTAAAGGCTTCTTACTACAATGTTCGCTGTTTGTGGAACAACAACCCATGCTCTATTCCACTAACAACAGTAAGGTTGCCTTTGTTTGCTCGTTGTTAACCGGAAGGGCTCTTGACTGGATTACCGCTGTATGGCGCACGGATGGATCATCCTTCTCCTCCTTCAATGATTTCCTCACACGCTTCCGTGAGGTTTTCGATCATCCCAAGGAGGGAAAGAGTGCTGGCGAACGCTTGCTAGAGCTCTCTCAGGGGAGATCTTCAGCTGCTGAGTATGCTATGAACTTCCGCACATTGGCAGCACAAACGACCTGGGTGAGTGACACCTTAAAAGTTCTGTTTCGAAAGGGTTTAAGTCATGAGTTACAAACTGAACTAGCATGTCGAGATGAGGGGAGAAGTTTGAACGATTTCTTCGAGTTGACGATAGCAATTGACAATCTGCAGCGTTCACGTAAACCTCGCTCTCATGTCAGTACTGTCATTAAAGCAGCTCAGTCTGTCGAGGACTCTGAACCCATGCAAGTTAATACCTATCATCTCTCATCTGAGGAGAAGAATCGCCGCTTGGCAAATCGTCTATGTCTGTATTGCGGATCCCCTGGTCATCAACGAGTCAACTGTCCTTCACGTCCTTCATCTGTCTCATCCAAATTGGTGAGTGAATCCTTACACTCTCTCCATCCAGTAAACAGTGTATTTGTACCCCTGAAGCTGACCATTAACAACGTTCAAGTGACCACATTCGCTTTACTGGACTCTGGAGCGGCTGGGAATTTCATGTCAGCTGAGTTTGCAAGAACAAACAACGTATCATTAATACCCTGTGCTAACTCTCTGTCTGTAGCTACCATAGATGGTCGTCCACTGGGAACTGGTATCATCACTCACCTTACACAAAGTCTATCCGTCACAGCCGGTTTACTGCACCAGGAGGTCATTCAGTTCTACGTTCTGCCCACGTCTAATACACCCATAATTCTGGGACTACCATGGCTGAGACTGCACGATCCGCTAGTATCATGGAGGGAAGGTCAGATATTAAAGTGGAGTACTAAATGCCAAACAAAATGCCTGTCTACCGTTTCTCCTCTTCCAGTGCGCTCGTTGGCGATTAACAAGGAGTCATTCGAGGTTCCCAACCTACCAGCGGAATATCACGACCTCAAGGCAGCTTTCAGCAAAACCCAAGCAAACACCTTACCACCTCATCGACCCCATGACTGTGCTGTTGATCTTCTACCAGGTCACAATCCACCCAAGGGTCGTGTGTTCCCACTGTCACTCCCAGAAACCGAAGCCATGACTAAATACATCAAGGAGGAGTTGGAGAAAGGCTTCATACGTCCTTCCACTTCCCCTGCATCCGCTGGTTTCTTCTTCGTCAAAAAGAAGGACGGCAGTTTAAGACCCTGCATTGATTACCGTGGTCTCAACGAGATCACGGTGAAGTACCGTTATCCCCTTCCTCTGGTTCCAGCTGCATTAGAACAACTTCGCACAGCTCAATACTACACCAAGCTTGACTTACGCTGTGCCTACAACCTGATTCGCATCAGAGAGGGTGACGAGTGGAAGACGGCCTTTTCTACAACCAACGGTCACTATGAATACCGGGTTATGCCGTTTGGACTGGTCAATAGTCCGTCCATCTTCCAGGCGTTCATTAATGATGTCTTCAGGGACATGCTGAACAAGTTTGTTGTGGTCTACATTGACGATATTCTCATCTACTCCAACACCCTACAGGATCATATTCAACACGTCAGAACTGTGCTACAGCGCCTCATCGAACATCAACTGTACGCCAAAGCCGAGAAATGTGAGTTTCACACCACATCCACTACCTTCCTGGGTTATGTCATCAGTCCGGGGGGAGTTGCTATGGACGACAGTAAGGTCTCTGCTGTACTCAGGTGGCCAGAGCCTCAGACTCTCAAGGAGCTACAACGGTTCCTGGGATTCGCCAACTTCTACAGACGCTTTATCAGAAATTTCAGTACAGTCGTCAGTCCTCTCACTTCCATGATCAAAAGAGGTATCCATCGTCTCACCTGGGCCGAAGCCTCCCGTCAAGCCTTTAAGGAATTAAAGGAACGCTTTGTCACCGCTCCTATCCTGCATCACCCTGACCCCTCTCTTCCCTTCTTAGTCGAAGTTGACGCTTCCAATACTGGCATTGGGGCCGTTCTCTCACAACGACCAGGCCCTCAGGAGAGACTTCATCCCTGTGCTTTCTACTCACGCAAGCTCAACCCAGCGGAGAGGAATTATGATGTGGGTGATAGAGAACTGTTAGCCATGAAGGCAGCGTTTGAAGAGTGGAGACATTGGCTCGAAGGGGCTATTCATCCTTTCACCGTCTTTACTGATCATAAAAATCTGGAATACCTACGCTCCGCCAAGAGACTCAACCCACGCCAAGCCAGATGGTCCTTGTTCTTCTCCCGGTTCCAGTTCAATGTCACTTATCGCCCAGGTTCCAAGAATACTAAAGCCGATGCTTTGTCACGTATCCATGATGACGACCCTTCCATCTCTGTCCCCGAACGCATATTGCCCTTCCATGTGGTGGTTGCTCCCATCCAGTGGGATATCATGACTCTTATTGAACAACACAATTCACAAGAAGCACCACCAGCCGCCTGTCCACCGGATAAAACCTACGTACCTGCCCCTCACCGTGATCAGGTCCTGAGTCATATTCACTGTCTTCCTGCCTCCGGTCACCCCGGCATCACAGCCACACTCCATCTCCTCAAGAACCGCTTCTGGTGGGAGACCATTAACCCCGACACCATTAAATTCATTCAGAACTGTCAGACGTGTAACATGCACAAAACCCCTCGTCAACTGCCAGCTGGGCTCCTTCAACCTCTTCCTATCCCTCAACGACCCTGGTCACACCTTGCCATAGACTTCATCACAGACTTACCCCTATCCCAGGGTAACACGGTCATACTCACGATCATCGATCGATTCTCCAAGGCTTGTCGCCTCATACCTCTACCCAAACTCCCTACTGCTCTTCAGACCGCCGAACTCCTGTGTAATTGGGTGTTCAGGTTTTACGGCATACCTGACGACATCGTTTCGGATAGAGGCCCTCAGTTCACCTCTCGTTTATGGAAGGATTTCTTTCAAGCCCTAGGGGTCAACGTAAGTCTCACGTCTGGCTATCACCCCGAAGCCAATGGTCAAGTGGAACGCCTCAACCAGGAGCTCACTCGGTTCCTTCGCTCCTACTGCAGCTCCCATCAAGAGGACTGGTCTCGTTTTCTCCTATGGGCCGAATATGCTCAGAATTCCCTGATCAAGCCTTCCACTGGAATCACCCCCTTCAAATGCGTTCTAGGGTACCAACCACCCATGTTCCCCTGGTCAGGTGAACCCACCAATGTTCCCGCTGTTACTGATTGGCTTCAACGAAGCGAGGACACATGGAATCAGGCCCATGTACATCTTCAACAAGCTGTACGGCGCCTGAAGGAACAGGCCGACCGTCGTCGACGCCCTGGACACACCTACCAACCGGGTCAATGGGTCTGGCTGTCCACCAGAGACCTTCGGATGAGATTGCCATGCCGAAAGCTAAGTCCTAGGTACGTGGGTCCATTCAAAATCACACAACAAATCACTCCTGTGTCATTCCGCCTTGCTTTGCCTGACACATATCGTATTTCTCCCACTTTCCACATGTCACTGCTCAAGCCCGCTGCTGCCCCTGAGGAGGAGGGTGAGGGGAGGTCCCGTGAGCAGAGTCCCCAACCGGTTCAGGTGGAGAGCGAGGAGACCTATCAGGTGCGAGAGCTGCTTGATTCAAGACGTCGGGGACGAGTTCTCCAATACTTGGTTGACTGGGAGGGGTACGGTCCAGAGGAACATTCCTGGGTCAATGCCGAGGACATTCTTGACCCCAACTTAACCACGGATTTCCATAGAGAACATCCAGAGAAACCGGCCCCTCGACCTCGAGGAAGACCCCGACGTCGCCCTCCACCTCACGCCAGGAGGCGTTCGCAGGGAGGGGGCTCTGTCACGAGTACGAACCCCGTGAGTCCCTCCAGAGGCCAGCAGAGGGCACCATCGCCCGAATACTGACACCTACAGGCATCCAAACACTCACTTACACTGATACGCACTACATTACCCAACAGCCCCGTACCTTGGACTGATCACCGGCCAGGTGTTCCATATCAGAGACTGCCATATAAGCCAGACCTTGGCGTCACCTCATTGCGAAGTCTTGTTTCTGCCACGGCTAACATTTCTGAGCGTTATACCCTGTCTTGCTATCCCAGTTGCCAACCCTTGATGATTATCGATCCTAGAACCTTTGCTGCCTACCTTTGAACCCAGATTGTAATACGGACTGTGATACTTGCTGGTTACCCCGACCCACTGCTTGGTATTGACTACGATTCTGATATCTCTACTATACTGTGTTTGCTGATCCTGACCCTTCGCCTGTACGACTACGAGTGTTCTAATAAAAGCTTGCAAATGGATCCCATGTCGAGTCTGTCATCATTACACCAATTCTGTTATTTTGTCTTTTTTTCCTTAAAATGAAAATGGCCAACTAATTTGATAGCTATATTTTATAAACCCTAAATACAGACAATTAAACAATATCTTTACACTTTTGGTGCCATTCAACAAAATGATAGTGTGATTGAACATTCCATTTATAAAATTATCTTTATATTTACCTGAAATTTTCTTAATTTTCTTCACACATCATGTTACATAAAATTTGTAATTTTTATGACACTGTTGTCACATTGGTAAACAATACACTAACTTGTAAAAAAAAAAAGTTTTTTTTTTTTTTGGCTGTGTTACAAATTCTGACATAACTGGGAAAATATTAATTTGTGTACAAATATTTTTCACAGAATAAATATTGAAATGGTTTATGATTATTTAATTTCAGAATTAAAAGTCTGGCGTTAAGACAAGGCTAACATAATATATATATATATTAAACTTTCATATAAAAAATTAATCACAAAAAAATGTAAAATCATATGTAAACTTTCACATTATGATGTCTTAATCTCAAGGCGGATGCAGGGTTCTCCCACCCCCCCCCCACATATTTAGTCAAATAGCAATGCTTACCTACAGCTGAATATTGAATTTCACAATCTATTTGTAGACTTGATTGTCTCGTTACCGAAACAATAAGTAAATCCTTTCTTATACATCAAAATGCAGCCATGCGGGCAAAGGCATTTATAATGCAGAAAGTAGCCTGGGTGTCATGGAGGCAGAGCACATGAGACACCAAATCCAGCACGGTGACCGATAGTCCCTGTTCAGGACACAGACAGCACTAAGGAGGGCAAGGTGACTCCTGCTATTAGCAGATGCTAACAGCAAACAGTAAAACACACCTGTGCGACCATGCCGTTTGATAAATGGTGAAACTTCCCACTGAGTTTATGAAGCATCTGATATATGGTGATGACAGAAATTCCCTCAAGTGTAAAATGACTATATACTGCAAAATCTTGTTAATAATCAGTATTCTTGACTTGTTTAAAATATCAGAAATTTTCATTAAAGCATGGACTTCTTTGTCAACGATCTTGTCAGACATTAAAGGTGGACCTGGTCCTTGACTTCCTGACAAGCCCATGCTTCATATCAGAGAAGCCATCATAAGTCAGATGTAGTCAATCCTGAGGTGTGTGTGTGTGTGTGTGTGTCCATGTCATAAGGCAGATAATGAGAGAGCTGTGCTGGAATGGAGCGCAGTAGTAGTGTTGTCTTACCCCTGAGAAGTATTGATCATATATGCGAGCTGCACAGAGTTTGGTACACTGCCAACTTCCATCTAGATGTGCTTGACAAGGAATAGCTTTTATAGGTTTGTTAATATAAACAGATTGAGACTGTATTCTGATACTTTACGCCACTAAATATAACGTGTTGAAGAGACAAAGCCAAGCAGGTCTAGATGATATATATTTATTTTATATATAGTACATATTTTATATTAAAATATATGTATACTGTTCAAAAGTTTAGTGTCATTAAGGTTTTGCAAGGGCACGTTAAGCGTACCTCTAATACGCTAATATATATATATATATATATATATATATATATATATATATATATATATTCCATGGCAGTTGCATTTTGTGGTTATATTTTATGAAATTATCAAAATAGTGGGTGAATAAAAATCCTATCCATTTGTGGAGTTTTAGAAACATGATGGTAATAGCTATAATAATATAGCAAACATGCTTATTATTGGTAGATTTGAAATAATTAGTTTTTCTTGTTCTCTTGCAGTCGAGTGATCCTACCGATTTCTGTGGAGGAGGTAAGTGTAAATTGAGTGTGTGTGTGTGTGTGTGTGTGTGGGCTTGTGTACCGCACACAGTGAATACTTGTAATGACACTGGACGCAAACATTGTTTTGGTCTGTGTGTGTGTGTGTGCGGTGTCAATCGCTGATTTGCATGTGTTGACTTCAAATGACTCAGTCTTAGCTGCTTTTGACAGCAGAGAAGTCACGATGCATTTTCGTGATGCTTTCCATGTGCACTAAGCCACAGATCTGCACACCGCTCTGTCATTTAGTCTCTTATGACTCAGTTATCTCAGCAAGAGGATGAATCTTTCTCCTCTCATGCTGTTTGATCCCATACAGCCCGTGCTGAAACACTAATGCATCATTTCTTTCAGTATGTGCCAATATTAATAGCTGTGCTTTTGGCCTTGTCAGCAGTTCTCACATCTTTCCTTCCTCTCGGTCTCTCATTCTTTCCTCTGGCCCCATTCAGACTGAGCATTCCCTGTATCTCCCAGTCTCCTCATTTCCCATGATCCTCTAGCGTGTCATTCTATTCAGTGAGCTGGTCGTGAATATCTAACGAGTTACCTGATACCACGTCCTTCTGCTTCTCTTTCTCTCAGCTCTTCTCATCGTCTAGGCTCAAGCACTTTTGGGATCTGTAAAGAAACAAAATTTAGACTTTCACATTTATGCTTCTGAGGTGGCAAAATGGGGAAGTGACTGCCATGATTATCAGTTTATTTTAAGAAATAACCACATTTTCTAACCACAAATCAGAATCAGAATATGCTTTATTCGCCAAGTGTGCTTTTTGCCTGAACAATGACTGACGGCTGGAATTTGCTGTTTTGTCAAGTTTTGCAAATATTACTTACTGCAATTTTAAAAGGAATAAATCACCCCCAAATTAAACAGATTTGGAGAAATTTTGCAATTTCCATAGGTGGTACTGTTCCCAACTTGGGCATGGATCCTCAGATCATGTTGTTGATAAAGTGTACCAAGTTTAATTTCAATTGATCAAAGTTTGACCGAGATACAGCCTCTGAACCAATTTTGGGTCAATACTGTTAAGTTTGTAACACCATTCATTTTGAACAAAGATGAATATAAAAAATCTGTTAAGTCATTTATGTGCAGCTCGGCCCGAAGATCATCTGAGCCAATTTAAAAGGGGGCAAATTTTGAAGGATTAGCAGCGTAAAGCATAACAACAATGGAAAACTATATTCAAAATGGCCACTACTTTAATGGATGGTGTCTTAATGTAAGCTATTGGATATGATCAGCATGAGGAGAGTAATTAATCTGAATCAGGTGAGAAATATGCAAACATCAAGCATTGTTTACTAGTGAAAACAGTACAAAACAGTTTTAAACAAATATGTCTGTGAATATTGATGTAAGAGGACAAGAGACAGACTTTTTCACTGGAGGAAACGTTACGATGAATTATGGACAGAAGCATCAGTTTAAAGTTAAAATGCTTTGATGGATTTGTTTCTTACAAACTTGCTGCTTTTTACTTCACCAGACATTATTGATGGACTTGTATCATGTGGATTACTTTTGCATTATTGTGACGTTTTCATCAGCTCTGTTGGCACCCATTCATCATCCACTGGTGAGCAAGTGATGGCCTGTGGGTGAATTTTCAGCAATTTTCAGCAAATTTCAGCTATTCTAGCTATTAATAAACTATTCCTTTTAAGATCTACTCACATAATTAAATATCTGATCACATACATCACCTCAGTTGCCTTTAGACTACCTGACTCCAGCTTCTCATGTCTATATAAATCATATCCTAGTAATTTCCTAGTAACTTTGGACCGACATGAGCATGTGGGATCTGCCCTGGGGGCAAACCCTTATCTGGGCCGGATTATGCAAATTAAAGGGCTGCTTCCACCTTGTGAGGCCTCTCTTTTCATCTGCACTCATTTTTACATACCTCAGCTTATTCAGCAAAAAAGTACTTTGAGCCAAGATCCATTTGGATAATAGTCTAATCAGTTCTGTCACATAAACTATGTCTAGGACGATACATTTTAATGTCCTGTCAGGTCAGAGTCTCCTCCTAGCACCAAGTGGGAGTTTAAAAGGTTAAAAAGGAGCTTTTGCATAGCATTGCATTCATTAAGACTGCACAATTAAATGGATGTTGAGCAGATTCGATTTAAATTGGGTTGAATGAACCAAGGCTGGGTGAGCATATCTAGTTTCACTCTTTCATCATCATTTTCATTGATTAGTGTATTTTCAGAGTAATGATCCTTATTGTTGAAACGCTGTCATTAGCATGAAGAGATTGCAGATAAAATATGATTGGCTGCTTCAGTGCCATTACTGGAAAATGGACATTTAAGGGAAGCCATTTCATTTATAAAGGTTGATCTATATTTCATTGAGGCCCAGATGAATATGTACATAGATCTTGAAAAGTATAGTTTCACTGCAATAGTTTTAAATGCTGTATAAACTATTAAGTATTCTTATAAGCCTATATCACATGAGCAAGAGTATTGTAATTTCAGGAACACTATAATTATATTGATTATAATTGCAACAGTTCAATAAAGTGAAAGTGAAGTGACATTCAGCCAAGTATGGTGACCCATACTCAGAATTTGTGCTCTGCATTTAACCCATCCGAAATGCACACACACAGAGCAGTGAATACACACACACACTGTGAGCACACACCCGGAGCAGTGGGCAGCCATTTATGCTGCGGCGCCCGGGGAGCAGTTGGGAGTTCGATGCCTTGCTCAAGGGCACCTAAGTCATGGTATTGAGGGTGGAGAGAGAGCTGTTCATGCACTATCCCCACCCACAATTCCATCCGGCCCGAGACTAGAACCCACAACCCTTCGATTGGGAGTAAAACCCTCTAACCATTAGGCCACGACTTCCCCCAAAAAAGAAGCTAATATCAACCTTCATTCCAATATGGAAGAAAGCTATATGCTGTCAAAGTTTAAGTTTTCTTTTAAGACTTAGCCGCTATATATATATATATATATATATATATATAAACAATTAGAATAACAGTACAGTAAACCTTTATGAGTATGATAAATTATTATAAACCTTTACTATTGTGCCTAAAAGCAAAACATTGTCAGTTACTTGTATACGCAAGTTTAACAGTCCCAAACAAAGTCTAAGTAGAAGTATTGCGCACCTCAGAGCAAGACACAGTAGTGTATTTCGTTCCCGAATTAATTTTAAAATGAATCGGTTGAGTGAATGATTCAGTGACTCACTCACTTTTTCATTGCTAAATGAATTAAAGTTTCGAATCAATTGTTTAAATTAATGATTCAAACTCGCACATAAAGACAATCACTTATCTTATTTTATTTGTATTAACCCTATGAAGGTACTTAAAAATATTTTATTTAACCTTTAATCAACATCAGGAACCAGGATATGAGGTTAATTCCTCTCATTGGAAATTTTGCTCTCTGTGCCTCCCATTTTCATACAATTCCCAGAATTGGTCATTCATCTTAATGCTTGCAGATACAAATAAAAAAATGATAAATGGATATTTAATTTTTATTTTATTTATTTTTTAGCACTGAAAGCATAGAGGAGCTCTTGTCAGATAAGCACACATGAATTAAATCCCTGATCCTTCATCAGCTTTCAGGAGCCTTAAAGACACATTTTATTTGGCGGATGTTGTTTCAAGCAAGAGGGCAAAATGCTATTTCTGGAGTCCATTCATTCAGCAGGGAATGATGGATTAAGAAAGATTACTTGCTTAAGGGCAGTTGGGCAGTTTATGCCCCCTTATGACGCTCGCTTATTTATACCCTTCTTCCTTTTCGTGTTTAAAATCACACACACACACACACACACACACACAAACATCATAAGCTGTCTGTCATTCTGGACTGGACTGACATCTTCTGTTAGCCTGTCGATTAGTCTGAGCTCAAATCTTTTAGCCTGTCCATCACCATCAGTGAACTATAATCAGAGTTTAACCGTACCACACACATCACATGCTGCTCATTCAAAAAGATTACAGTTTTGTGCATTGTCTCTTTAAAAATAGACATATGGCATGCTGATACAAAAAACTGCACATCCACTGCAGACGAAACCCTATTAGACGCTGTGTGTGTGGTCTGCAGAGAGAGTGGGATGAAAATGTGTGATATAGGTTGGATTTTCGTAGAGTGCTGCAAAGTGACGCATTCTGCTACTGGTTTTTGATTGGCAGAGGAATGATGACACTGCATGTAGATACAGAACCACATACATAGTCCCACACACTACACAGGAAGCATCAAAATCATCCATCGATCATCTATATATCTATGTATTTATGTATCCATCTATGTCTGTATGAATGCATGTATATATCTATCTATGGAATGGAGTGTGTCACTGCACTCTCCTCCCTTTTTCTTTTTCTCCCCTTTTCTCCTCTATCTGTCATTCTCTGGTGCCAACTGGTATAAAAAGGCAGTCTGCTTTGTGTCGTCATTTTTTCCCCTCTGTTTGGTCTCTCTCTGTCTCTCTCTCTCTCACACACACACACACATACACACAGACAAAATGCTTATTTGTGATGGATGGTGTGTTTAGGGATGAATGCCTACATTTAAACAGTCTGGCTGTTTCTAGGTAAGATTCTGGAGGTGTTTTAGCTCGAGTTTTTGCTGCTGGCTCAGCTTAGACTCGTGAGTAGAGGCTGCTGACAGTGGAAGCATGTCAGGACACTAAATCTCTTAGTCTAACACACTCAATCTGCGCACTCAATTTTTTATTTACTGGCATTGATGGTTCCAACTTCTATGAAGATCTATGTTCTTCTAAAAAATTATATGAAAACACGCTTTTTGGTACAACATAAGACTATTTATTTACAGGTTTTCTCTTTATATACTCATGCATTCAGATATGTTCATTGTGAATGTTTATATATATATATATGCTTGATTATTGTAGGGTTATAATCTAAATTGCTTTAGCAAAATCTAAATGTCAACTTTTGCATCTTTAGTTTGCAGATCCTCCTTTTAAATGGAAAATTATTGTCATTATTAGTAGATTAGACTAATGATACAACCCAAAACTTGTTCTATTTCAATAAATTTGATAATTTGCCAGTCAGAAAGTGAGTGAGATTGTTGATTCATTTACCAACAGTTCAGTGTAGGATTTGATAGATTCAAACCTCTCACTGAAATCTTTGAACTATTCTTTTAAAAATAGATCAAAGGGGTCATTAGTTCAGGACTGCATTGTACCACACTATATGGATTCAATAAAAAAAGAACAATTTCATTAAAATCATTAAATCATTCAGGAATCAGATTAAACAGTTCCCCAAGTAAGACTTCTCTTTCCTTTCCTTATTTTTTTGGAATGCAACATTCAATGCAGACTGCAATCTCACATCCTCCTATTATGAATGTGATGCACTAAAAAGTCCTTGTGCATGTGTCAGTGCATGTGTCATGCATTTGCAGAGTCTTTTTGCAGTGTTTACTGTGTATGATGTGTGTTTGTGTGTGTTTATGTTCTAACTATATTCTCTACAGGATTATATGTGATTAAGATATGAAAGTAGCCATTGTTTATTCAGCATGGATCAACAGAAGAGGAGTGAAACACACACACACACACAGAGGGAGGGAGAGAAACAGAGTGACACAAAAGAATAGACAATAGTGATCAAACACGCTAATGAAGTTTGAGATTGTGAAATGTATTTCTGTGTGTCTCATAGTATCAGGTCGGGCAGCTGTACTCAGTAGCGGAGGCCAGTAAGAACGAGACGGGTGGAGGAGAGGGCGTTGAGGTCCTGAAGAACGAACCATACGAGAAGGATGGAGAGAAGGGACAGTACACACACAAAATCTACCACCTGCAGAGGTACTGACACTTACACAAACACACAGACACATAAGTGTATTAATAAAATGTGCTAGATTCATGTAAAAAAGAAAAAAAGAAAAAAAAAATAGGTTCATCATTTACACATCCTCAAGTTGTTACAAACCAGTATGACATTGTATCTTCTACAAGTAAAGAATTTTAGCAGAATGTCCAGGGTTTTTTCCTTCTTCATACAATTGAGTTGATCTCAAATAATGACAAAAAGCACCATAGAAATGCTGTATTGTAAGTTCCTCACTGAAAACTATAAAAATGCTTTAGAACACTTAAAATATGAATGATATGGACTACCTGTATGCACTTTTATGATGCTGTTCTGACATTTTGGTGCTGTATTTTCTTTATTTGCTTAATTTTCGGTTACCCAATGCTTTAAAGTGGTAGTGCACTCAAAATACTTACTTTTTTCAGATGAATCCAATTGCAGTTATATTTTAAAAAGTCCTGGCTCTTTCAAGCTTTATTATGGCAGTGGGTGGGTGTTGTTTTAGTAGTCCAAAATAGTCCAAAAGACGTCCAATAAATTGCATCCATCCATAATAAAAAGTGCCTCACATGCATCCGGGGGGTGAATAAAGGCCTCCTGTGGCATATTTAAAATTTGATAAACAGTAATCTTTAATTCTTGCTGTCATTCGCACATTCATAATTGAATGCCGTTCCAGCGGATGACGTAGGACGTCAGCGGAAGTTAGAGCTGTGTGAGATCATATGGCCTACACCTAGGATGGCTTAAAGGGATACTCAGCCCAAAATGAAACCTTTGTCACTAATCACTTACCCCCATGTCGTTTCAAACCCGTAAAAGCTTTGTTCATCTTCGGAACACAATTTAAGATATTTTGGATGAAAACCGGGAGACTTGTGTCTGCCCCATTGACTGCCAAGTAAACTACACTGTAATGGTCCAGAAAAGTATTAAATACATAATCAGAATAGTTAATCTGCCATCAGTGATTCAACCGTAATATTATGAAGTTCAGCGCCGGTGACACAAAAGAGTATTCTGTTTCAGCCTTGCTAAACAGATTCCTGTTTTTGTTCAAATAAACAGTCAATGGGACAGTCACAAGCATCCCGGTTTTAATCCAAAATATCTTAAATTGTGTTCTGAATACAAACAAAGCTTTTTTATGGGTTGGAACGACATAGGGGTAAGTGTTGAATGACAAAAGGTTCATTTTGGGGTGGAGTGTATCCCTTTAAGGGTGAGTAGATCATGGGGTAATTTTAATTTTTGGGTGAACTAACCCTTTAAGGTGACAGTGTGTGATTAAAAAAATAAAATAAATCAATTTTCAAACAGATTTCCAAAATATCTCTCTTGTCTTTTATTGGTCAGACAAGCAGATAGCCCCACCCCAAACCTGCACCAGAGCCACCGTTGCTATGCTGAACTAGTTAAATTGCTCAAACAAACTAAAATTTGGAGAAAGTATTAAAAAAACAAAAAAATTCTGTTTATTTTAGTCTACGTCTCATTTGCATTCTTGCTTTTTCAGTAAAGTCCCGTCATTTGTACGGATGCTTGCACCAGCGTCAGCACTGAACATTCATGAGAAAGCTTGGAACGCCTACCCATACTGCCGTACAGGTAACACACACACACACACAAACACACACACACACACTTAACAGCTAAATTTCTTCTCATGTACTCATTCTTTTACTTGCTTTCATATTATGTCTTCCTATCGGTTTCTCCTCTTCTCTTTTCTGTCACTGCATTTGCGGGCACTGAATAATTCACTGTTTGAGCTGAGCAGGAGTAGAGTTACAGCACAGGAAACTGAGATTATATTGACACATCCCCTTCATATAATTCTCACAGCCGCAAAGATGACAGTCTGCCCATCAAGATATTTCTAAATCTCACTGCAGTGCTTAAAACAAACTGAAGTCTACAGTTTTTTTTTCTGAATAAATGTAAAATGCTGATAAGACAAGTATTGAGCTATACTGAATTTGTTGAATGATTTAATAATATAAATACTGTAATAAATCAAAATACAATTATTGCAACTAATTACAATTATTTAATTAATTAGCAAAACTGCTAGAAGAAAGAAATGTGTTTTTCAGTTATTGTTCAAGTCAGGGTGTCTAGATACTGTTACATTGGTATTCAATTAAGAGCCAAGAGCTTTACCTTCTACAGTTTCTTCACAGGAAAAGCTCCAAACATCTGTTTCAGGAGCCAATATGGATTTTTTTTTTTTTTTGCAAATTACAAAAGTCAGCAACCTCATTTTATCTTACCTTGTAAAATTAATAAATAATAGATCTCAAAGTTGTAATAAAATGGAAGCACTGATAGATATTTTTTTTCTGTATTGTGGTTTACATATGAGTGTTACAGATTATTGAAAAATAAAATAATCCATCGGTTGCTGATTTTGTGGAGTTTGTGGGGTTGATTGAGGAGAAACTGGGTTTAATAAACACCTAAAGACATGACAGTTATGACATTCTGATTAAAAATTTCACTGTCATATTTAAATAATTACAATAATAAAGCATGCATAGACTAATCATTCACAATAAAATAAATAACATGCATTTGAGAAATAGATTCATTCTAATTTTCATTTTATTTCATGCTAATAGCATCAGGTTAAAAAGCATTAATGTGAAGTTAAGTTGCACAAAGTGAACGGATTTACTGAGCTTTTTGACTGAGACTATGAAACCTACAAAGCTTATCATTGTATTATGAAAATTTATGAGTAATGATTCATGGTCCGCATAGAACTGATGTAGAGTTTGAATATGGATTTTATTTCAGTAGGTTTACTTCCAGACAAATATGGGCTAAAATGAGATTAAATCAAGTTAGAAATGGTCTCAAATGAGATTTGGTGTATTCTTAAACATAAATGATCTAATTCATACCTTATTTTCTCCCCCCCCCCCCATTGTCTTTCCTGCATCACCCTTCAGTAATTACTGTAAGTATACAATCTTTGCAAGAACACAAATAAGTCATATTCATTCATATGAATGATCAAACATGTTAAACATATCGATGTACATCACAAGCACATACATACCGATCACTCACTGTTTGACTGAAAGAGGAGACAGTAACTTTAGCTGGACTGAAAGCAGAGAGCGCAGATGCCTGTACAGGATATGTCACTGTGGATTCTGTCCTTCAGGTATGGTTTATCAATTTGTTCACTGATTATCTGTGTTTTTAGAATGAGTATATGAAAGAGAACTTCCTCATCAAGATCGAGACGTGGCACAAACCCGACATGGGACAGCAGGAAAATGTGAGTATAGGTCAAGTAGTAGATTATTTGTGCCTGAACTCCACGATTTGATGCCAAACTTAACAATGATGTTCTCAAGTATGATAGTTCTGTTCTTCTTCTTTACAGGTTCACGGTCTAGACCCAGACACCTGGAAGAAGGTGGAGGTGGTGTACATAGACATCGCAGACCGGAGTCAGGTGGAGCCAAAGGTGAGCTTTACTTAGCTAAAATAGCTTCCTTTTCCAGTTAGTTTCTAATCCGATCAGTGCTGTCTCTCTGTAGGACTATAAACCAGATGAAGACCCGACTAAGTTTAAGTCTGTAAAGACTGGAAGAGGGCCGCTCGGTCCGGATTGGAAGGTGATACATTTTTAACCACCTCTAATAGCTTTGTGCTTGTATGAAATTCGTGTAAATGTAGTAAGTGCATGCTTGATGTATGAGTGGGAAGCTTATTAATGAAAAATTATATTCAAATGCTTAATTGTGTGTAGAAAGAGCTACCTAAAAGGACCGACTGCCCACACATGTGTGCCTACAAACTGGTTACTATCAAGTTCAAGTGGTGGGGCCTGCAAAACAAAGTGGAAAACTTTATTCAAAAGGTCAGTGTGATTGATTAAACTGTTGTTATTTTAAGTTACTATCATATTAAATTATTTAGCATTTTGACCATGTTTAGTGCGTGTTCTTGGACTGATTGTCTTTGATTTATCTGCGCAATATAAAGACTTCTTTTTTTTTTGGCCACCAGTCATACAGGCTTTATTGGGAAAGGTTGCAATTTTTGTCTTGTCTGTTTCAAACTTTTTTATAGTCAAAAAATTAAATCTATGATTTACCTATGTAAATGAATTCATATTTTTATTTGACAAGGACACATTAAATTGATCAAATGAGAAAGTAAAAGATTTATATTCATATTTAAAATTGGACGTATTATTTTTGGACGACATATTTAAATTGGACGATTGGACGACATTGGACGACATATTTAAAATTGGACAATTAAAATTGGACAAGTTTTATGTAAATAAAATCAGTTCAAAATTCACCTCCCAAAATGAATTTTGGACCTCTTTCTCGCTTTAACAGCAAGAGAAGCGCTTGTTCACTAATTTCCACCGGCAGCTGTTCTGTTGGATTGATAAATGGATCGAGCTGAACATGGACGACATCCGCAGAATGGAGGAAGAGACCAGGAGGGAACTGGATGAGGTCAGATGAAATGCCCTCAAATGTACATTTCAGTTATTCCTCAGAACTGTAGTTCAGTTTGAACCAGCCTTTATATGATAATGATACATTTAGTCAGTTAGACAAACAATCGAACTGCTCCGGGATACCTTCTTGAGGAATTCACAAACAGCAGAATTCATTTATTGCGAGATTGAGTTGTTGTTTGTGTTTGTCTGGTGTTTTGAGTGTCACCACAAAATGTCCCACTACACAAAGACAATAACGTGTATCAAGGCAGATGAATAATTGAATGTAGCCTATAATGAGGTCCAGTCGCTGCGAACAAAAGGGGCAACAGAGTGGAGCAGGTCACAGTTCAGCGAATGAGTGACGTCATGTATTAGCGGGATCCCCAGTTTCACATGCTTTGCAGGAATATCCCAGAAATCAGTGTCTCCTCCTTGACTCCCTCAAATGATCTGTAGTCCCAAAGGATAGGAAAAATCAGGATAAGTCCTTCTTGAATCACATTTGTAGGCTATTGTTCTTCCACAAGGAGCTATTCACTTTCTGTACGCATGCATGTCTTTCAGATGAGAGTGAAGGATCCAGTGAAAGGCATGGTGGCTCTTGAAGACTGAAGCTGCTGTGTGTTCCTGGATGCTGCGGTTCAGAAAGGTAATTCACAATCTTTAGCGCCCCCTAACGTCATTTATCTAAAACAGCAAATGATTAAAAAAAAAGAAAAGAAACAAAAAAAGATAGATTTCCTAGTATGTGGACGCAATATATGGGCTATGTTTGGGATAGCATATTCACATTAACAATGTTGGGAGTACAGTATACACAGAATACTAAACTTAAATTTTAGTGCCAAAAATAAAAATAATTTTAAAAAGAAAATGTGATAAAATTGTATTTTCAAGATGATAACTGTACGCCACGACTCTTTGCAAAATAAAGTAAGATTTGAAAAGTGCCTTTCTGATTACAATAATAATAATAATAACCTTACTGACCCCAAACCAATGAATAGTAGTATGCACTGGACAGTATTCAATCAGTAGCATGTTATCATGACTGTTGCGTTTAACCTTTAAAGTAATTGAATATTCTTGTTCTCTCTCTCTGTCATGTCATTTCCTGTGACTCTTCTCAGATCAGACCTGAACTACTGGAGACCAGCAGCATCACTCCCCCCAATCAAATCAAAGCAACATGTCTTTTTAATCATAATCAAAGTCCTTCATCCAGCTCTTTTGGTGCAGTTTGTCCTGAGCAACCTTCATATCCTCCTTTCAGTCTGACAGTGGAGCACACTGACTAGTTAAATAAGCTATTATTCCGGTTCTAATATCATGCCCAGTTTATGAAGTCTACCTACTTAAACAATTACAGGGACGATCAGCAGTTCGTCATTTATGATGTCAGATCATTAACTTAATAAGTGGAGCTCGGCAGAATTGTGTTTTAAGATGAGTTTAATGTAAAGCAGATGATATTTGTGTGTGTGTATATTCAGAATATCTACTGGCAGTTGAATTATTGTGACAGATGTATAAACAGGGTTAAGTAATTATTCTTCTTATTTTTTTTTTTGTGTGGACCAAGCCAGTTTTCCTTGTTTTGTTCCAATCTGTAGTGATTTGTTTTAATTTCATTTTAGCCATTTTTTAACCTATTTACCAGCTGATCCAAGGTGTAAGTGTGTCTCTTTATAGTGTAGTAGGCTACTGTACAATCACAGTCGTGTCAGCCTGGCCATTAATTTATTCGTAACATGGATTATGGACTGCAAGTACAGTTCATATTTAAATGCAAAACCCAGTTTATTATAATCAGCTGATCGAACAGTATCACATGTTTGAAATAAGCTCAAGTTAAAAGTATTCTTGTTTGTTAATCAGTCAATATGAATGGTTTCATTGTCATTTCTTCCAGTTTCCTTGTGTGTGCTATTTTAGTCAAGTTATTATTATTATTATAATTTTTTTTTTTTTTTAAATAAAAAAGACAGGTGTACAGTAGCTGTAGCTCGCCCTTCCCTTGGTTGTTTTTGATTGGTTTACAAGATCAGGCCCCTCCCTTTTCTTTAGTCAGCGACTGACTGACTGACTGTCTTTGAAAGAACTTGAAGAGGCGACACTAAACCATTTAGTCTTGACATCTTTCATAAAAGGTCTATTATTAATATAGAAACCTTTTTTTTTCCTGACTATTTTGTCGCCACCAGATGAGGTGCTCAAGGAGGATATTTTACGTTATGCACATATTTTATAAATGTACAATTATTTTCGTCTCACCTCCTCTCCATTTTATTAAAGGATCGATTACCGTACTTCCCCTTTTATAACATGTCTTGAGGATAAAGACACATTTATCCAGATATTAGCAATAATACCTCCTTTGAAAAAACCTTCCAATCAACATGATGTGAGATAGTGACTTTAGAAGTGTATAATCCATTCCCTCTCCGAATGTTGCGTCATTAGGACTTTAATACAAATATATTCTCACTTCCAATCGCTCCTAGTATTATTGATTTGGAATCGAGTAAGGAAGGTGAAATAGATTGAGTATGGGTTTTTAAATCAGTCTTTTCTTAGTAAAGTGATGTGTGTATGGATGTATGTTCGTCTGAAGTTCTCAGTGTTTCTTGTTTTCACGTGAGGGACATTCGACATGTAATTACAATGAAGGTTTACACCCTTGTGTTTCTTTCCGCCAATGCTCAGGACCCATTAATGCACACCTAAATTCACTCTGACGAGAGTTAAATTATTCTTGTAGAATTACATCGAATTCTTTGAAATTCGTAGCAATTACATTGAATTCTTAAGAGATGAATGCAAGTTTTATGGTGTAGACTGCGCGTGGTAAAACATCTTTACCGTCATAAAACAACCATCGATACACCAGAATTGTGTTGGTCCTGAGTCTAATCAAAGTGATGTATGGATGTATGTATTGAATTGTATATAGTATATAAATATATGTAGATGAACACATAAATATATATATAACTATATAAATATAGCTCAGACTGTCCTGCCAGGCTATCAGCATAAAGCCTTCCATCAACCCAACCAGAGTAATTATATCTAGTGGTTTAGTAATGGCTGGGTTTTATCTGTGGGAAAAGTGACTGGATGGTGGTGGATAATGATGGTTTAGGAAATTAAAACTAGATTTGAACTATTGATTTGAACAATCCATAAGGGAACCTTCAGATAACTCCGCCCATCTCTGTCACTGGCCCCGCCCCTCATCCCTGGCCGCTCCTCTTTGGCAGGATGGTGTCTAAATATGTTTTCATCCATCGATTGTTGTTGTATTTTTGCTGTGAGCCACAGACATCCCTCACTTTTAAATTCCTTTCAAAGCTTACACTGTGACCGAAGCCATGACCTTTGGACTTGAGAAACAGACCCTTTCAGGGGGTTTTGGACTAGGTTGCCATTCTTCTCTCAGGAGACTCGATTGAAACTTGTCCAAGCTGGTGTTTGAATGACAGACAGGTGGCTTATAAAAGGGAACTATACACATGAACTCATCATCCACAGTTTGTGTTACCATTATGCGAGACAGATCATGGTAAACAGGACTTTCTCATAGATATGTTGTTGTTAGATTTCATGATTTGTTGTCGAAATTAAAACCCAATGATTCTAGAAATACATTAAAAAAAAAGTTTTATGAATTTGTTTCACCCCAACCTGTCATGTTTTTTTTTCTTTCTTTTACTGTGAATTTGTGCCTTTTGTCATCTTATCTTCCAATAAAACTACATTGGAGATGTGAAAAAATAAATAAACTTTTAAAAAGTAGTGTTTTACTGGTTTACACATCAATACTTATTCAGTATTGTTTTTTCAGTAATTTGTACTCCATTTTCTTCTTTGATCAAACACATTTTTCAGTTGTGCAGGGATAGTTACTTGCCCTCATGTCGTTTCAAACCCGCAAGACCTTCGTTCATCTTCGGAACACGAATTAAGATATTTTTGACGAAATACGAGAACCCTCCATAGACAACAACATAACTGACACATTCAAGGCCCAGAAAGGTAGCAAGGACATCGTTAAAATAGTCCATGTGACATCAGTGGTTCAACCTTAATGTTAAAAAACAAAAAAAAACACCTTTACTGTCATCAACACACACTGAAGACTGGCACGAAAGAATCTAAATTGTATATTAAAGTCCTTATTTTGGTTTTCTTCATGCACAAAAAGTATTTTCATCATTTCATAAAATGAAGGTTGAACCACTGATGTCACATGAACTATTATAACGATGTCCTTACTACCTTTCTGGGCCTTGATCGTGGTAATTGTGCTGCTGTCTACAGGTGCATCTCAAAAAATTTGAATATCATGGAAAAGTTTTTTTTTTTTTTATTATTTAATTAAAAAAGCTAACTTTCTTATATTCTAGATTCATTGCACACAAGCTGAAATATTTCACAAGTTTTTTGTTTAAATTCTGATGGTTATGACTTACAGCTTAGGAAAATTAGAAATTCAGTATCTCATAAATGAAATCAAAGATCAATCACAAAAGATTTACAAAACAGTAATGTTCAAGATCTCCAAAGCAGGTTTACTTATGCACCTCAATGCTTGGTTGGGGCTCCTCCTAGAATATAAGAAAGTTTCCTTTTTTTTATTAAATGACCAAAAATAAAGACCTTTCCATGAAATTATAATTTTTTTTTGAGTTTTTTGAACCTGTATGCAGGGTCAAAAAGCTCTTGGATTTCATCAGAAATATCTTAGTTTGTGTTCTGAAGATGAACGCAGATCTTGCGGGTTTGGAATGACATGAGTGTGAGTATATGATACAATTTTCATTTTTGGGTGAACTATGACTTTAACATCAGAGTTATTCCTCAAGAGGGCAACACTGACATGTTGATTATGGTGCTCATGAAAATGAAATATGTTTGAGTCTGGCATGCGACATTTTCAGACTTCCCCTCTTCTCCATTTATTGTTCTCTCTTTATTATGCAAATAAAACCCATTTCTTAATCTTATTTCCACAGTATACATGTCCTTACTTAAAGCTAACCCATTCAATCCCACACAGGACAAACACACATAAACAAGCACAAATCATCAAGAAAAGAATCACTGTGCAACCCCCAAGCCCCCCCCCCCCCCTTCATTAAATGAAACTTTCATCCTAATCAGGATTTGAAAAGATGAAGCCAGATTAAACTAACCCCTTCTTATAAGGCCTTCAGAAAGGGGAATGTGCTTGATTTAGACATTTGGATTTCATTTTCACATTTGCAGTTGTATGTAACGTGTTTAATTGTTTATTACATGTATTTATTAATTCAGTAGCAATTTATATTATATATATATATATATATATATATATATATATATGTATATATAAGGGTAAGGTAAATTTACTCGTTCAGCTCTGATATTATTAAAGAAAGCAATGGACCATGGGTGAATTTTACCCTTAATCTCTGGTCCTAGAGGTCCTCTTTTAGATCAGCTTTAATAGGCTGGTATGTTTACAGCAAAGAAATAGTCAAGATTACTCTTTACTCTGACAAAAAGACCTTATGTGTCATTTACTAAAACCACTGCATCTGCATAAACCACATTATTGCCATTATGATATAGTGACCAGAAACAAGTTCATGGATTTTAAATTAAGCCTAAAATCAAGTCTTTAAATGTACAGAGAGCTCGGTTTCATTCCCTAATCAAAAAGGTTTGCGACATATAACAAATCGTTTAGACACAGTCAGGTCTTTCATAACTGAGCTAAAGCTTTCAGGCGTTTATTTGATGAAACAATCAAGTACTGCGGCTTTAAGAGGTTTCTGAGGATTGGCCGGACAGCGAGGAAGTAAAGGGGTGTAAACACAAACCCCAAACTCTCTCACTGTCCTATAACGTTACCTGATAAGCACGGAATAGATATTCAAGACACCTGCAAAATCTCCACAACACCGAGACTGAAAGGTAAGATTTTTTCTTATTTTCAATTAGCATAAATTTAATTTTGCTTTCGTCACGGTAGCTTTAGATGAGCTTAGTTTAGTTTCGTAATGTTTTAACCTGAACATCTCTAAATATTTGAAGTTTATTCGATGGCTGTTTTTTTTTTCATTTTTGAACGCGGTCACAAACAGCACTCGTTACATAAAACAAATGATGAATTAGATTAGACTATTATGCTTTTTGGAAAAACGTTTATACATTTACAACCCCTTCTTGAACAAGTATTTAAGTCAAAACAAAAGTATTTTTAGTATCAAAGAACAGAAAAGTTATTCAGAGCACATACATTGCGAACACAAGTCACTTTCGCCCGTATCCATAGCAACAGAGCGGCATCACGGCTCCAAGTGATAATAATTAGGTAAACCTACAGATTTTTATTTCATCATTTTAAAAAGCTTTTCAGATCAAAACGAGACAGGATTAACTCTTTTAGATTAGATTCATGTTTGAATTACCATGCATGCTTGTTGACATGATGTTTGTGTGCACAGGTCTGAGTATGAGCGCACAAAATGTTGGATCCAGGGATGGACATCAGGCTTTCAGGTAACATCCTAAATCACTGAAATGAGCCCCTCTTCACTTCAAAATAACAAGAGTGTGCTGAAAGAAATGGGACTCAGAGAACTGAGGTTTGAGAAGTGAAAGGCGTTCCATGTGTTCAGTTTGGTTTATTGTACAGCATTACTGAGTTTCTTTTGCACAGAAACCAAATGTTGAATGTTTGCGTTTCCCTTAAAAGTTGTACAATTTGTCACAAGACCTTTCTAAGAATTTACATGTGACTGTGTTTAGCTGGATGGAAAGGTAGTTATCCTGCATTTTAGAATTATTGTTATTTTAGACTTATTTATTAGTTTTTTTGTTTAATTAGTAAAACAATTCTGGATTAAAAGAAAAAAGTAGCACAAATTGGCAAAAAAAAAAAAAAATGTTGGCAAATGAACACTGAACAGACTTTATAATTTTTTTATAATACAAATATTTAGTTTTATAATGTAATATTTTACATAAAATTAATAAAATAATTTGTTTATAAATTTACACAATTCTAAATAACATAAACGTAAATACTATGAGTAAGAATCCGTTTATTTTGCTATGACAGAGATAACCACAGTTGATAACTCTGTTCAATGGAATGCAACCTCCCACATTGTAGTTTAATTTAAAAATAGGAGTTTAATTCAACTCCGATATAGTTGCATTTGACTTCAAGGTAGTAAAATTGAGCTCTCTTTTAGAGTTAACTTAATGCAAGTTTGTTTTCAAAGTTTGGCATATGCTCTCACATCTTTAAAAAATGATTGACCTTATTGATTGATTGATTGTAGGGTCCAAGAAATATTCAAAATGTTGAGGCCAGTTGTTACAAAAAGCAGATTAGCATCGGCCAACATTTACTTGACATTTACAACAATACATACATGGATTTGGAGATCAGGGCTGATGGGGATTTTTGCATTTTGTATTTCCGGCATCATTCACGTGGCTCTGTACTGCTCCAGATTACACTTCATAATCTCCTTAACACATGCTTTTACTCACACATCCATTCACGCAACAAGATGCAATGAGATCATGTAGATCAACAAAAAGGGAATGATAAACTTCTGTTTCTGAGTAGATCTGAGAAACATGTGTCTTGGAGCATGTGGCGTCCCTTGAACAAAACCTGGAATATATGCCCCTGCTGAACCTAAACCAGCTCTTAGACACCTAGACATCTGAAGCCAATACAATAGAGAATCAAATAATAAATCTACTCACTTCAGCTGATCTCTTGGATTGGATGAATCAGGCTTCAGATGATCAGTTGTTTTGGGAGAACAGCAAAAAGACGTCGGACACATTTGATGTTCCATGTGTGCGCTCTGACAGTACGTCCACCACGACGTCATCTTCATCTCGGGTGGTCCTTTACCAGAGGCTCGCTCAGTTGCTCGTCTGCTTGGAGGATCTTAGCTAAGATGATGAGGCAAATGAGGAAGTGTTCTGTACGCTTGACGTAGCCTTCTACCTCTGTGGAAAATACACCTACAGAATCCTTCAGGTGAGCTGAGTCATTGAAAATAAGTTTTAAGTAGACTTGTGTTGAAGTGAAAGAAGAAGTGGATTTTGTTGGTGGTTTGCCAGCAAGTTCTTTGCATTTTTATCTTTAATTTTATACGTTCTCAAATGTTTTTCTCAGATATTCAGATCATATGAACCCAATTCATTCATTAATTGACTTCTTCTCTTGTTCAGGCTGCACATGGTCACATGGAATGTTGGCACAGCAGAGCCACCAGCTGATGTGAGGTCATTACTGCAGCTTGACTCGCAGCCGGCCACTGACCTCTTTGTGATTGGGTGAGTTAAAGTCACCTGAATCACATGATCAGCAGATTAAAAAAAAAAAAAAAAAAAACCTGGGTTGTCAATTAAACATGTAACTAATACACTACCTTTTAAAAGTTTTGGTTTGGCAAGAGTTTAAAAATGTTTTTGAAAGTAAAAAAAATACAGTAAAAACAATAATACTTTAAAACATCATTAAGATTTACCTGTTTTCTATATTAATATTTTTAAAAATGAAATTTTCTTCAGGGTCACATGATCCTTCAGAAACCATTCTAATTGATGATTTGCTGATGTGGTGCTCAAGAAAGATCTTGTTATTATAAACGTTGTACACAAAAATCTTTTTGAATGATTTTCTAATGATTAATGGTTTTGATTATAAAATGGTTATTGAATAAAAATAAAAAATGAATATTGAAAATATCTAATACATTTTTTTTAAACATACTGTATGTTCTTTCTAGTAAAAAAAACACATTACTTTACTTGTTACAGTACTTCTTGTTATTTTTTTGTGTAAAATTTACTAAATTGTATTTATTTCTGAGTGAAAAAATATACATATACATACATAAATGTATATATATAAATAAGTATATATGTGTATTTATATGTTCTTTCTACTTCACATTCTCACTTGTTGTTACTTTTCATTTTATATTTTTTTCTGTGAAATTTACTAGCATTTTCTAAATTAAAATTATTTCAAAGTAAATCCTACACCAAATATTTTTTTTTTCAGAATATATAGTCTATGTATGAGACAGAATGAATTTATTCAGTTGGTAAGTTTGCATTGTGTTTGTGCTGTAGTCTACAGGAAGTGAATGCCACTCCAGTGCAGTATATCTCTGATCTAATTTATGAGGACTCATGGAGTCACCTTCTTATGGATACTCTGGCACCAATGGGATATATCAAGGTACAGAATAAAAAAAAAAACTGTGCATCTCTGCCTTCAATACTGCTGGGTGTCCTTACATATGTTTATATGCAGTTGTAACTGTTACAGAATAGAGAGACAAAATCAGGATGAGCCATCTCCTCATTAAGCTTGTTAAGCTCCATTGTTCGCTGCAGACCATTGAAAACACTAGAGGCATTGTTCGACACCAGCACATTTGTTTACCATAACCACAGATTTGATGTGAGCCCGTCCCATTCTGCCTTTGATGACTAATTAGCTCTGATAAAAAAAAAAAAAAACAGAATTATACTTTGCCAAAAAATCTCAGGAATATCTAAGACCAATCTCCTTATTTTCTTACATCGACGTATCAAGGACTTTTATCCATTCCAAGCTCAAATACATGTTTCCTCTTGTTTTCTTCCACTGTGTAAGGCCTAATATAGCTCTCTTGCAGAGAAATCTCCTAAAATCCTCTTTCTGTGATGCTGTCGGTTTTGATGTGGAGGTCAAAGTGGTGTGTGACATTTGTGTTGAGAAATGCACTGAAGCTTTGACATATGAAAAGGCTTTTTTTTTTTTTTTTTGCTGTCCTCAGGTGACTTCAGTGAGGATGCAGGGTTTGCTGCTGATACTGTTTGCAAAGCAGGTCCACCTGCCTTTCATCAGAGACATCCAAAGTACATACACCCGCACAGGCCTGTTTGGATACTGGGTATGGTATAGCCTTTACATCTTTACATTTACACTTACCGTTATACACTAATTTCATTAATTGCATTTTCCTGCAAAACTGACATATTTATTCTGCTGTTCAAAGGTTTACATTTTATAATCTCACACACATATATATATTCCTGTGATGGCAAAATAGCATAATCTTCAAAGTCATATTGATCAGTTTAATGCATTCTAGCTAAATAAATGTATTAATTTCTTTAAAAAAATAAAATGGTTAAAAAAGGTAAAAATGGGTAAACATAAAACACCTATCCTTGAAGAGGTATGAATATGTGAGTATGACATGGGGGTTTACTGTAAGAAGTTTCAGCTGGACTAATGCATTTTTATTTATCATCACAGGGAAATAAAGGCGGTGTGTCTGTGCGTTTCTCATTCTATGGTCACATGCTGTGTTTTCTGAACTGTCATCTGGCAGCTCATATGAACTACGCCCTGCAACGCATGGACGAATTTGAATATATACTTGACAGACAAGACTTCGATATGTACAACACACCACAAGTGCTTGACCACAAGTGAGTGCTACTGTATGCTGGATGAAGTTTGCTCACGTTCAGGCTCTCTCACATACTTCATGGTTCCCACATTGCTGTTGTTCCTGCATGTCAGACTCGTTTTCTGGTTCGGTGATCTGAACTTTCGTATCGCTGACCATGGGATGCACTTTCTCCGCTCCTCAGTCAACAACAGCCGATTTAACCTGCTGTGGGACAGAGATCAGGTCAGACAAACACACAAACAAAGATAGCACATATACTGTACTGTACACACTCTTATGAAGACAATGGCTTTTAGCATGCTGATTATAAATCATATATATTTTATTCCAATAAAGTAAAATAAAGTGCATTAATATTCTATTCTATTCTATTCTATTCCACCGATTTCTGGCTCTTAGTTGACCATGATGAAGAAAAAAGAACCTATTCTGCAGGAGTTTGAGGAGGGACCGTTGTGTTTTAAACCCACGTATAAGTTTGACCGTTTCTCCGAGACTTACGATACAAGGTACATTCACACACTTTACTTGTTATAAAAAAATAGAAATACACTATTTTCAATGCATGAAAGTGGAAACCGTCTTAGATCTCAACTTCCTGAAAGTCTATTGTGTTTTCTTAGAAGGAATTCACGGTCGTTCTTTCTCCACACAGAGCACCGAGGACATGGTTTGGCTTTATGTAAGAAATGCTAAGAAATATTTGTGTTTGTCGCATAACCTTATCTCCACCTTAAGCACTATCGCCCAGAATTCTTGTCACCCATCATCACATCCCTGTAAAACACTGCACTCCTCTCACTCAGCGTTCAATCTTTGCATAATCTCCTGTCAGACGCTCCAGTAAGCATTTCAGTCATGTCTACACAATGTAATGCTGTGATCGGTGTTTTTTTTTCTGTGTGCCAGCTGCCGTCAGCTTTGAAGACATGTATGTTGTTGTAGTATGTCTGCTTTGAAGATGAGATGGCCATGTAGGATGTTTGTAAGAAGGGAATTGTATTTCCCAACAAACACAAATGGCTGAATATAGGAGGTCTTCCGCACCACAGAGCATTTGAATCTGTGTCTGTGTACTAAAGTGTCTTCAGCACAGATCTTTTTCTCATTTAGCTGTCACCTGTTGTCTGAATTGTTATATGGGTAGTGAAATATGTTTGGGAAATGGTGTTTTGCTGTGTCCGTAATGGAAGCAGAGGAAGTCTGTGTCTCCAATGGAAAGATCAGCTCAAACTTTGAATTTCATTTCAAGATTACTAGTCAAGGTGGAAAAAGTGAAATAGGGATTTTCTGAAAAATGCCGGAAATCATGTATAAACCAATCACTCCAGCCCTTCCGTCATATTTAATACATGACCACACATTCATGAAATGCTGTCAGTGTGTCATTGGGCTTTTAACAGCTGTCACGAAGAACTGCTTTGCACCTGTCACATAACATGCACCATATCAGAGTGTAGAAAGCATGTTTCGCTCTGATATGCTGGTGTTTGATGCATTTGCATCTTTCATATTGTAGAAGTAGATCACAGCATATCGGTGGCATGTCTGCAAGAAAATGGGAATTTCAAATGGAATTCTCAGCATACAACTACGACACATCTATATCTCTCTATCTCTCTCTCTATCTATCTATCTATCTATCTATCTATCTATCTAGAAAGGTTGGGGTAGGCAAGGTTTTACATGTTTTTAAAAGAAGACTCTTGAACTTAACAAGGTTGCTTTTATTTAGTAAAAAAGAAAGTACAAACAGTATTGTTAAATATATATATTTTCTATTTTAACATTTTTAAAATGTAATTTATTCCTGTGATGGCTAAGCTGAATTTTCAGCATCATTACTCTAGTCTTCAATGTCACATGATCCTTCTGAAATCACTCTAGTATGCTGATATGTTGAAACTAATAGACCTTTATCAGGATTCTTGATGAATAGTGAATTACATCAATAATGAATAGAAATAGCAGCAAAGAATAACAGCAATTTAATTTAATTTAACCAATTTAATGCATCCTTGCTGGATAAATAGTATTAAGTTCTTAATAAAAAGTATTAATTTCTTCAAAATTAAATGACCCCTTACTGACCCCAAACTTTTTTAGAGTGTATAAACCAATATAATAAAATAAGTTTAAGTTCTCCAAGACTACAATCTCACTCTTCAGTATTATTTTAGATTGCTTCACTTTTTCTTTTTTTTTTTGCATGGGTCAATGATTAGTGGTAAAAAGCGGAAGCCTGCCTGGACGGATCGTATCTTGTGGAGGATAAAACCCAAAGCTATAGAGACTGTGGATGAGAATAGTTCGACATCATCATCAGCTGACGATGATGAGTATCCTATTAAGGTGATGCAGGACATGTACACTTGCGATGTCTCGTATGGGGTCAGTGACCACAAACCCGTCATTGCAACCTTCGATCTGGAGGTATGAATTATGTATTCCCTGAACATTTATTCAATCATATAACGAAGCGCTGTTGAAGTAAATGTGCTTAAACTATAATCATTAATCATTATAATTTTAAATATATCTACCTTTCAGTCTACATGACATTTTAGTCCAAATTGGTCTTGAACTCTTCATGCAGATGAGAAAAAAGGTGAAGACGCCTCTAGTCAAACTAACCGTGGAGGGACACTGGAGTGCAGATGAAGATGCCACATTCACCTACACCATTCTAGAAAACTTTGAGTCTTCAACCTGGGATTGGATCGGATTGTACAAGGTGAGAGGGAGACAGACAAAAAAAGAAGTTGATGGATGAACAAAAACACAGAAAGGGACAAAAAGGAGATCTGCATCACAAAGCGGGTCACTAACCAGTGGTGATTTATATCTCTGTGTGCAGATTGGCTTCAGAAGTGCCTCCCATTACTCCACCTTCGCTTGGGTCAAAGATGATGAAGTGGCTGCCAACGGCGAAGTCGTGACGGTATGGCGGACTAAAAGTTTTGGTGCATGAAGAGAAAATAATGAATATTAATAAAAATGTATATTCTGTTACATCTAAAATGAAATTTGAAACTGTTGTGTGTATTTAAGTTGCATGATGTTAAAAGTTGCCATACAAGCACTGACATGAGTGATGCACTTCCTGTTCAAGGTCCAGATGAATAAAAATGAGCTCCCCCTGCTGGCTGGGGATTATGTTCTTGGCTATTACAGCACCAACATGCAAACCCTCATTGCCTTTAGTCCTACTTTCCTGGTGAGTTAATGCAAACTTACCTCTGTGTTAGCATTCGGCTGTACCTCTTTGTTCATCTGGCTTTTCTGGATCCAGATTCTGGAGTCTCGACTAGCTGTAATGGAGGGTCTGCTTCCTGAGAACATCAACGGACATGAGAAGTAGCTGGATATCTTCTAACCTCGTGTGTAAAAGTCACAGCAGGATCTGATTTGAGATCATATTTGCCTGTGTAAACAGACCTTGCTCCGTTTGATTTTAAAAAGTGAAAACTGATTCTGTGAAACAGTCTGATATAATGAGTGTGATTTAAAATCTATGGCTTTAAAATCTCTGTCTGTTCGCTAAATACGCCATATTACTCTTTTTCATTCTCTCCTTATCCGTGGTTTGTAGTACCTGTATCTTCCTCTAGAGGTTTATAAAGCAATCACTAACTTTATTAGAGACACATCCTAACTCGGAATCTTATCCCATCTGTTTAGTAACCATGGTAATCCGACAGAGAACTGAGTTTTTTTTTTTCTAATAAAATAAGAAGACAGGAAATTTCTGTAATACAGCCCATGGATTCTGTGCCTGCTAACTTCAAAGCTCTTTTGATTTATGTAGAGACTGATTGCACAAAGACCTTTCATGTTTTTGTTTTTTAATCAAATTTGATACTTATTAGACCGTAAAACTTATAAGAGTGTGGAACTCTCCGATTTTTAAAATAGGCCTGTATTTCATGCCAAATCGACACATAAATTGTGAAAAAGTGCTCAGTATTATTTTACATTAGGTTCTACAAAACACAATTATACATTTTTATTTTTATATGATATATTAAATAAATGATGTTGCATATATTTTGCCTATTTGAAAGTGATGACATTATCTTTTCATGCACGTTGGTTGCTGTGCTTCTTACAGTATTTCACTGTATGTTTTATATGTCAGTGTCTGATAAAAGTATGCGGCTTTTCAGTATCTATAACAATGGTTCGCCATCTGATTGTTAAAAAGCCATTTTGTTTACACTCTGTCACTCTTTTTAGTGCTAAATTTGGCAGTTTTACTTCTTATTGTCTGCATTTGTTCATTGTGACATGCCTGGCCTATCTTTTTCATTGAATATATATATTATACTCTCTTTATCTCAGTTCATGTTAAATTTATCGTAACTGTCTTGTTGGAACAGTTGATTTGATGCCCTTAGATTTGTGAGATGTATTAAAATCACGCAGTTGAGCACATTGGGATCGTAAGCAGTTTCATTAAAATATTAACATCTGCACATCTGTTTGTACTGCCAATTATCTGTATACTTTCATATATAACTGTGAGATGAGTTGAAATGCTATTTTGAAGTAACTTGTAATTAACCTAAAATATTCCTTTAAGGTCTACCACACACATTTGAAGGTTAATTACATAGCTGGCATTAATTAGTGTGACACGAAGCGTGATTTTTCATCCAACAAAATCCAATCTCCAGAGTGACAATCAAACAAATGTTCTCCTCGATCTTTCTCACCATCATTATTTTCCTTTCAAGCTGTAGCTTTGCATGTTTTCGTAGCTCACTCCAGGGGGCGCTGTTTACTTGCTTATTACTTGTTCATAACGCACTGCTATTTTTTTTTTAAATTCACGCATGCATACTCACTCACTCACAGAATATTACAGCATTACTCAGGAACACAGTACTCAGCACTAGATATATTTTGTGGTTTTACCTCCAGGAGCATTTTCATGGATAATTACAGCAGCTATAAATCTGTCTGAGGCACCTGCAGAGCTCTTTGAGGAGGAGGTCGTCAGCACATCAGAGAGAGAACAAAGAACTCGCTAAAAACACACTGTGAGTCAGCCAGTGATCATGAGCTATGAGACAGTGACAGCAAGAACAATACTTTCTCTGTAAGACAGTAAATCTATATCTGGGATGGCAAACCCAGAAACATCTTTTTTTAAGGCACACAACTCTCTGAGATTGAGAAAAGGTGCAACAGGCCTGTCTAAACTCTGAAGATAATGACCGATGGAGTTGGCTTTATATCAACTTCAAGTTATAAAAGATGTAGTTATGTATGATTGTGCTGTTCTTATATCAGTTCAGTAAAAATAAAGTTATGCAACTGACATTTAAGAAACCATGTTGCCAGTCTGTTTTTGCACATATTCTGAACGAATCAGTGTTCAATTCGCTCTGATAAAGATGCATGCTGATTGCAGTGTCCCTACATAAAGGTGCATCTCAATAAATTAGAATGTGTGAAACTGTGAAACTTTAAATTCAATGCACACAGATTGAAGTAGTTTAAGTCTTTGGTTCTTTTAATTGTGATGATCTTGGCTCACATAAAAAAAAAAAAAAAAAAAAAAAAAAAAGAAAAAAGAAAAAAACAAACACCAATTCACTATCTCAACAAATTAGAATATGGTGACATGCCAATCAGCTAATCAACTCAAAACACCTGGAAAGGTTTCCTGAGCCTTCGAAATGGACTCTCAAGTTTGGTTCACTAGGCTACACAATTATGGGGAAGACTGACAGATGATCTGACAGTTGTCCAGAAGACAATCATTGACATCTATCACAAGGAGGGTAAGCCACAAACATTCATTGCCAAAGACGCTGGCTGTTCACAGAGTGCTGTATCCAAGCATGTTAACAGAAAGTTGAGTGGAAGGAAAAAGTGTGGAAGAAAAAGATGCACAACTAACCGAGAGAAACGCAGCCTTATGAGGATTGTCAAGCAAAATCGATTCAAGAATTTGAGTGAACTTCACAAGGAATGGACCGAGGCTGGGGTCCAGTGTTAATTTTGACACGAAATTTTAATTTAGTTTTAGTCTTAGTCTTTTGACTATAATTCTTTTTAGTTTTAGTCAAGTTTTAGTCATCTGATTTGTTTTAATTTTAGTCTTATTTTAGTCGACTAAAATTGCTTGGTATTTTAGTCGACTAAAATAAGACTAAAATCAATAACAGATTTACTAGACAATTTTTTACAGCTGGTATAGGAAACAAACTTAACCAAAATATATAAAACACAAATTCAACTTTATTTCAACACAACTGTGTCTTTATTTCGATTCAAAAGCTTTTATGCAGCAACAAACACTGTCATGATAATGTAAACAATAACTAGCTGCCAATTGACCATCAATAAAAGAAAAATAATGTTAGGTCCAGGACCTTAAAGCTTACAGCTGAGCTGAACAATAAGTGCAAACATTTAAAGTAAATATTTAATAAGTTGGCAGCTAAGTGGATAAAAAAAGTAACAAGATTTTATAAGGTATTCATTTGTCTAGCAATATTGTATGTTTTAAATACTACATTATTGCTAGATTTGTATGTATAATGATAGGATGTGAACATTCATGTTTCACATGACTAATATATAAATATTTGTGATATTGTCAACAAGTAGAACATTATAAAATATACTAAACATTAGTATTAATCAAATGTATTTATCATGATATTACGTATTAGTATTGTGCTCGCATCTAAATTGAAGAAGGGGCTATTTTACAGTACTTTTCAGTTCTTGATATTTAATGCTTTACACTTTGTTTTGTTTTGTCCGTCGTCAAACGTGAAGTGAGCTGTGGACATTTTGTCGCTCTTTTAGACAGTAGGGACTTTAAGCAACAGCTGCGAATGGAACGGCTACAGCGACCGGAAGTTTGCCGTCACACCGCTGTAGCCAAGAACGTAAAAGTCACTAAGCAACGGTAAATTCATTCACCTTCAGTTCATTTATTGAGATCCAAAAAAATATATAATTTAAAAAAGCAGGAGAAGGATTGCTTTTGGCGTTAAATGACAATCTTTTGTCAGAAGAGGAGTTTTTAATATTGTATGATGTAAATAAGTCTAAAAACATAACATTTATTTACCTAACATCTCACGTTGTAGCGACTCTGGCAAATCAGCTGTTCTCCCGTAGTAGACCGTTAAATTAGAACGTCACAAAGTAGCAGTTAAATTCGCGCAGGCGCAATACAACGCCAGAATGGCGTTGCCGTTCCACCCATAGGTTCCACCAGAGGCTGTTGCTTAAAGTCCCTATCACCTCTTCGAATGCCGACTTCCCGGGAGCTCATAAAAACTGAAAACCTTCGCTTCACGTCTCAGGCTCTGATTGGTTATCTTCTCTCATGCAGTCTGTTCTTTTTTGCCGGTTCTTTTGCTCATTCCTCGCATCTCTCCCGTCTGCTGATTTGATTTTCGTCACAAGTCTATTTTCGTCTCGTCCTTTATTCGTTGACGATAATGTCAATCAATTTAGTCATAGTTTTAGTCTCCATCAGTGCCTTCTATTTTAGTTTTCGTTTCGTTTTCGTCGGCAAAAATATATTCGTGATGAAAATAATGACGAAAATATTTAGTCAACGAAATTAACACTGCTGGGGTCAAAGCATCAAGAGCCACCACACACAGAAGTGTCAAGGAATTTGGATACAGTTGTCGTATTCCTCTTGTTAAGCCACTCCTGAACCACAGAGAACGTCAGTGGCGTCTTACCTAGGCTAAGGAGAAGAAGAACTGGGCTGTTGCCCAGAGGTCCAAAGTCCTCTTTTCAGATGAGAACATGTTTTTTATTTATTTTGCAAACCAAGGTCCTAGAGTCTGGAGGAAGGGTGGAGACGCTCTTAGCACAAGTTGCTTGAAGTCCAGTGTTAAGTTTCCACAGTAGGTGATGATTTGGGGTGCAATGTCATCTGCTGGTGTTGGTCCATTGTGTTTTTTGAAAACCAAAGTCACTGAACCCGTTTACCAATAAAGTTTGGAGCAAAAAGCACCGAAAGTTGGTTAAATGACCATGGTGTTGGTGTACTTGACTGGCCAGAAAACGCACCAGACCTGAACCCCAGAGGGAATCTATGGGGTATTGTAAAGAGGAAAATGAGAATCACGAGACCAAACAATGCAGATGAGCTGAAGGCCACTGTCAAAAAAACCTGGGCTTTCATACCACCTCAGCAGTGCCACAAACTGATCAACTCCATGCCACACCAATTGAGGATGTAATTAAAGCAAAAGGAGCCCCTACCAGGTATTGAGTACATGTACAGTAAATGAACATACTTTCCAGAAGGCCAACAATTCACTAAAAATGTGTTTGTTTTTTTTAATCATTAAGTATTCTAATTAGTTGAGATAGTGTTTTGGTGGGTTTTTGTGAAATGTGAGCCTAAGTCATCACAATTAAAAGAATCAATGACTTAAACTACTTCAGTCTGTGTGCATTGAATTTATTTAATACACGAGTTTCACAATTTGAGTTGAATTACTGAAATAAATGAACTTTTCTAATTTATTGTGATTCACCCTTAGTGTCCACTGCTCCCTATTCTTTGAACTCTACTCATTGAAGTTCACGTGACAAAATGCGTTTATTTGGAACACACGCAAACAAAACTGAGAAGGTTGAGCCTACGATGAATACATATACTTCAGTAAATAAATACAATATAAACTAGGCTACCAAGGCCTACATACACCTGTGACTAATTAAACTATTAAACTCAATGAAACCATAGAGTCTTAACGATTCTAATTTAGCTCTTTAACTTCAAGTGCTATGTCCTGAATGAGTGTTTTAAACAAATCAGTTCAGTGAATGATTCAAATATCTCACTCACAAAGGCAGTTAACTGTGTCCTTCCACAAAATGTTTCTGTAATTCATTTTTGGAACATTACAAGGAAAGGTGGCTTTAATCAAAATTTGGATTTTAACCAAGCTTTATTTCTGAAGGAAAAATTGGACAAGTATTAAAACTGAAAATTAATTACAGCATACAAAATGAGTGTACATGCACACAATTGGTCTCCCTCCCCTCTTATATATTTGACCACTCTGGCTGCTGTTTGCGCTAGCAGTAAACTCCACTATAAGAACATGAATGTCTTCAATATTGATATACTGTCTTATTAATGTTTAAAAGCTTGGGCTGAGAGCTCTGGCAAAATTAAAGTGCTGTGATAGATTAAACCAAAGCAATTTAATTAAATGCATTAAGGCAAAAAAAGTGTTAATTAGAGTAATTAGGTGAGATTTTGGTCTCCTGTTGAGTCAGAACAGCTGCGGAGACCTCACACCCAAGGGAACGGTTACAAGGGAATTATTCGTCTTCCCTGGAGAGGACACTAGATTCTCTGCGAGGCCCAGGAGATTCATATTCCCCAGCACATCCAACTGGCCTATGATGTCACCCAGTGCTATAAAACTTTTTAATGGCCCTCTAAATCAGAATCATGGATTGGAGGCATTTAAGGCTAAGTGAAGACAGGATAAGGTTATGGGGTGAAAGAGGGAGAACAGGATGAATAGAGACATGAAGGGAGAGCGAGAGAAATGACCTTGCCGATGTCATAATGCAAGCAATATCCAATCAGAATGCATCTAGCATGAATGTTCATACCAGCACATTAAAAGCTATTTTTGTGCTTTTGTAATGTAAAATTATAATAACCTTCTGTAAATTATCATTTTCCCCTCTTATAACAAATTAGTAGAAAAAAAGCCTTGAACGGAATAAATGAAAAGTAATCATTTACTCATCCTCATGTCATTCCAAACCTGCATGTCTTATTCTGGAGAACACAAAACTGAAAATTTAGCAGACTGCCAATGAAACGTAAGCAGATGGGGACCAGTGACAGCAAACGTTCATTATATGGAGAATAGCAGTTTAAATATTCTGTTAAAACTAAAAATGGGATAACATTGTGAGGCAATAACAGTGTTTGCAAGTGAACATAAGCAAATGTACTGTAAGGTTGCACAGAATTCTGGGATATGATGCAAGAATCAGCTCCATTCATCCACACAGTCCTCAGTGTCTGAAATCAATGTCCTCATTTGCCAGGATCAGAGCAGTTCTGCAAGGAATGTAGATCTAGAAAGAAAGAGAAAAGTACTCATTCACACTAATTCATATTTATATAAAGAAATATCTTAAAAACACCTATCTATCTATCTATTGTATCTTGTTTTGGTTTATTTGTTGATGATAGACTGATGAGAACACCCAAGATGTAGCAACCAGGTATAAATGTGTTCTTCAGATTTGAAGTTTCAATTGTAGGTAAGTCCATGAATAAACTGAACCATGTTTTAAAATGTTAAGGATAGTGGCTGCTCTGATAAACCTGCCATGTACAAAACAATTCACATGGCTTTACACTGACCGAGCTCAGAGAAGGCAAAACAATATTTCTCTTGGGAGAAAAGCTTGAAAGCAAGTTATTGCGCTGTTAAAAGGAGCTCTAATCTGCGGAGGGAAAACAATTCTTTATGTAACCTGGGAACAACTAGCAATATAGTTTATATTAGTGAAATCACTATTCTTTGACCTCACTTCACACAGCAGGACATGAGACTACAGGTCTGGGATCAGTCCAGAGGGACCTTAGAAGTGATTGGGTCCGGGCATCTACGTACCGACAAGAAAGACTTGTTTCTCTCAAAGGAAAAAAGGAAATCAGAGACTATATCTAGTGAAAGTCCTCATGAATAAAACATTGTGTGTAGGGAGAGAAAACAGAGTCATTCTTGTAGGTCAGGTTGTGGTTGATTTCCACAGGGAGCAGACGTGTGCTTTATTAACTGGGCCTGCACTCACCTGCTGGAACTGGACCTGAGCGCCAAGAAGATACTGCCGCGATTACAAATGGAAAATCACTGTTTTAACACTAGAAGCCTCACTATGTTCCTGTGTGTGGCCTTGCATGAATGGTTTATATATTGTGTTTTCAGTGGGATTTATTGTTTAAGAAATAATGAGATTGAACTTGTTGAGCATCATTGACAGCAGCTGTAGTATACAGAATGCTTGGACTTAAGCAGGTGCGTTTACTCTGAAGAGGAAACTGAGGCAGTCTCCTCAAAATATTGGATGAGAAAAAAAAATTGTTGTACAAAAATAAAGAGCCCAAGGAGTTTTCACAGACCCCCTAAAGTGTGGCATGAGTTTACTAGGGGGTAATTGAGAATGAATGGGGGAAAGTCAAATGAGGGGAGGTAATGCCCGCATTGCGATATGATTAGATATGTGTGGTCATGAACAGCTGTTATTGGTTCATGCGATAAATTCCACTTCTTGTGTTTGTGCCAAGCGGCATCCTCCTGCTCTCTCGTGATGCCCATACAGAAGTGACTTAAAGGGATAGTTCACCCAAAAATCATAATTATGTCATGTCATGAAGCATCGAAAATACATTTTGGTTCAAAAATAGCAAAAACTATGACTTCTATTCAGCATTGTCTTCTCTTCCGTGTCTGTTGTGAGAGAGTTCAAATCAAAGCAGTTTGTCATATCCGGTTCGCGAATGAATCATTCGATGTAACCGGATCTTTTTGAACCAGTTCACCAAATCGAACTGAATCGTTTTAAACGGTTCGTGTTTCCAATATGCATTAATCTACAAATGACTTGAGTCTTTTTAAATTTGGCTGACACTCCTTCTGAGTTAAAACAAACCAATATCCCTGAGTTATTCATTTACTCAAACAGTACACTGACTGAACTGCTGTGAAGAGAGAACTGAAAATGAACACAGAGCCAAGCCAGATAATGACTCGTTCATGAATCAAGAACCGGCTGAATCGGTTTTCAAAAACACCAGTAGTTCTTTCGGACAGTTCGATTCAATAAATCGGTTGAAGAAAACGGTTCACCAGTTCTTTTGGGCTCAACATAATGGCGTCAATTCCGATGATTGCAAGCCTTCGGTTTATCTGGGCTCATAACATTAGCACAGAATCAGTTCAGAATCAATCACCAAAAGAATTAGTTCGGTTCAGACGCTCTATGTGTCAGTCTGCTTCATGCTGAATCACACATGCACAGTATCATCAGCTCATTGGTTCTCGAATCGGACGGGTCTGACAGAAACAGTTCTTCACTCGTGAATGTGTCAGTCTGTTGTTCGTTATCTGGCTTGGCTCAGTGTTCATCTTCAGTTCTCTCTTCACAGCAGTTCAGTCAGTGTAAAGGAATTACTCCGGGATATTGATTTGTTTTAACTCAGAGGGAGTGTCAGTTACATTAAAATAGTTAACAGTTTAAATCATTTGTGGATTAATGCGTATTGGAGACGCGAACTGTTTAAAACGATTCAGTTCGATTTGGTGAACTGTTTCAAAAAGATCCGGTTACATCGAATGATTCATTCGCAAACCAGATATGACAAACTAATTTGTTTTGAACTCTCTCACAACAGACACGGAAGAGAAGACAATGCTGAATAAAATCATATTTTTTGCTATTTTTGGACCAAAATGTATTTTCAATGCTTCAAAAAATTCTAACTGACCCTCTGATGTCACATGGACTACTTTGATGATGTTTTTCTTATCTTTCTGGACATGGACAGTATACCATACACACAGTTTCAATGGAGGGACTGAGAGCTCTCAGACTAAATCTAAAATATCTTAAATATTATCTTAAATATCTGAAGATAAATGGAGGTCTTACTGGTTTGGAACGACATGAGGGTGAGTTATTAATAACATAAATATGATTTTTGGGTGAACTATCCATTTAAACTGTAATTCGTCAACTTGCCGCTAGAGGCTGACTGCAAAAGGGAGTCAATCCCATAGACTATGTTAAAATGCCCAAATATACAGCAGAAAAAAATATGTTTACAGCTTGGTGCAAATGTTTTTTTTTTTTGGTCTATATAGCTAATTTTGTCCTTCATGACAACTGTGAGGGGGTGATTACTTATCTGTTTACATTATATTAAGCCTTAAAGTTCTGCATAATTAAGGGCGTGGTCACTTGAGTGACAGGTGGATTGCCACTGCTGTCACCACCAAGATGGCGATGGCCGGCTCCGCCTACTTTTGGCCTCAAAAACGCTCTTCGTAAACCTATGGTTGATGTCACGGACACTTAGTCCATGTTTTTATACTGTCTATGGTTTGTGTGCATTCTGTGTTCGCGAATCAGTCTGAATAAACAATATAATAGTTTTAATATGAAGACTAATTAAAGTAAAGCATACTAAAGTAAAGCCTTCTACACACTGCACAATTTTAGCCATCCTGTAAGATCAATGCTGATCACAGTGTGCGACATGGACCTAATCAACTTGGTAACGACGTTCATGTAGACTGAACGATAATGACCTATTGACCCGTATGCTATGACGCATGTTATTATATAAGAATGAAACATCATCAGCATGTGCTAGTGGTAAAAAAGTGGGTCGTAGCAGCAAACACTGTGTGATGATCAAGCTGTATTTCTGACTCTGTCAGAAAACTATGGTAGGCGATCTTTGATTGCATGACTGTGACAACGGCTACCTTTGAACCTCTTTCACTGTCTGACATAGGACCAATGATTAGAAACCATGATCACAGAAATTGCCACAATTGTTTCCCAGTATCAGTCTTTTGTCAGAGACAGACAGTCTCAGGCTAAGGTAAACAACTCACTTCTAAATATCCACTTTTTTACATCAAAATAAGACTTCAAATACTGAACTTTGAAAGAACCAGACTAAAAATACTTCAGTCTGTGTGCATTGAATTTATTTTATTAACATACGATCACCATGATCCGATCAATCAGATCGGATCATCAGTCAATCAGAACACTGCGCATTTACACTTGGCAACATCAGCTTATTTTTTTCTATCTGGATAACCATTTGGATCTGTCTTTTCTGTGAAATATAGAAAATAAGTCTACAGACCTGTAGTCTTGGATCCAGATAGAGAAATCAGCTGATGTTGGCAAGTGTAGACGCGCTGTGTTCTGATTGACTGATGATCTGCTTAATCGACTCATGGTGATCTGTATGTGGACAACATCCTGATGCAGGTTGCATGTTAACGGCAAGTAAAACACAGCCATAGAACCAATCAAGTTGTTGAGGATTATTAGGAGGTCATGATTGTCAAGGGCTTGGGGGGCAATTTGGCCATGGGATTTTTAATGACCACAGAGAGTAAGGACCTCAGTGTAACATCTCATTCAAAAGATGATGCTTTTTGGCTGTCAGTGTCCCCCATCTCTATACTGGGGCATTAGGACCCAGACAGACTACAAAGTGAGCTCCCCCTGCTGGCTTCACTAACACCAGGGGGTCTCCCATCCATGTACTGAGCAGGTTCAACCCTTAGCTTCATTGGAAAAAAACAGTCTTGGTCTGAATGGTGATATGGCTGAGGCTATATAATTAACTAAAATTCAACCATTCATAATATCTATAATAATAAAATTATTAAAAATAAATAATTGTAATTTTATTAATAATTAATTGATAAAAGTTAACTTCCACAAAATGCATGTTATTATTGGTCAGGGTTATTTAACCCAACACCACACAGTTTGATTTAATATGAAACTTGGGGCCCTGTGGCATCTTTACATCCATCAAGATCTAAGACCCTTGCTTTAGAATAACTTTCTTTAATATCCATGATTAACATTACTACTGTACATTATCAGTATCTGTGCTGATTCAAATAGTTACGTAATGTTTTGAAAAATGAAGGAAGTTCTTCACTGACCCCCTGCATCACCATTATGGAGCCCCAGGGGAAACCTTGGATTTATATTATAAGCCTGCTGCAATGGATTATATTGAGATGCATCTAGTCTCATGCCTCTCTGTCTTCTGAGATTTACATCAGATTTCATTATGAAACAGACACAGCAGTAACTATTGATTCATGAGTCACTGAAGTTAATCTCAGAGCTCAGCCCTGAATACGTGCAGTTCTGCACCTGACCACTAGATGTCACTCCTGCAGTCTGGAAACAGGAAATGGGATTTTGAAATTAATGGAGGCTATAGGCAGCTCGAGCTATTCTTCTGGTAAACTGCAAACTGTTATGTATTGAATTTTGACTAAAGTGTTCTCTATAATCTTTCCACAAATAGGTATTAACTTCCAAGCTTATTTTGGGTGTTTTCTTAAAGCCAGTTTACATTATGCTGTATAAAAATACAACTAGTTAAGAAAAAACTTAAATCCCTCTCTAATGTAAAATGTAAAATGATCTAAGAAAGTCTCAGTCTATGTGACTGAGGAGGTGAAAAAAAAGAAGCCAATATTGCTTTCTTTGCATTCAGACTTGATGTTAGCAGAACGCCTACGTCTATACAGACACCTGATTTACCTCAAGAGAAGCACTGAACTGAAACTCACCCTTAAGAAACCTTAAGACATGGGAGAAGAGAAGAAAAATAGATAAAATCTCACTTTCTGTCCAAAGTCACATACAGACAGACGCTGAATGAATGTTTTTGTCAGAGCTCCGTCTGAGTTACACCGGTATCTTTGCTCAATTAAATTGCCTGCTGCGATTAGCTGGATCTCTTAAAAGGCACTCTGAGCCAAAACGGTATTAACAGGCTCATTGATTCCTGGCATAACCATCTTTCAGTCAACTCATCAGCACCGGTAATCACGCAACTCTGGCCATTACAAACTACATGGCTGCCAGTGACCCCTGACCAGCTGGCTAATCCATCACTGACATTTAAAGCAAAAACACTTCAGGTACAACAGTCCTGGAGAAAGCAGGGCAGGAAAGGGGACATAATGTGATTATCACTCTAGAACATTTTGTAAGTTTAGATGAATAGTGACATGACACACAGCTAAGTGGTAATCCATACTCAGATTTCATGTTCTGCATTAAACCCATCCAAAGTGCACACACACAGCAGTGAACACACACCCAGAGCAGGGGGCAGCCATTTATGCTGCGGTGCCCAGGGAACAGTCAGTGGTTTGGTGCCTTGCCCAAGGGCACCTCAGTCATGGTACCAAAGGTGGAGAGAGCACTGTACATTCACTCACCCCACCTTCAATTCCTGCCAGCCCAAGACTCGAACTCACAACCTTTGTATTACGAGTCCAAATCTCTAACCATTAGGCCACAACTTTGCTTTAAAGATGTCTTAAAGGCTCAATTCTGTCAATGCTTACTCACACTGTTTTAATACAAAAAGGATACAGAAGCCCTAGAAGTATCTTTGAGTGAGGAAAAGGTCAAAATTCTAATTTAAGTTAAACTTGAAATCAAGCCTTCTCTGTGCGTTCATAAGAAATGTTATATAGCAATTTCAGAACCAGTTGTTTTGAGTCAGATCTTTTCAATAAATCTGTTGATTCAGTTCACAAAACTGGTGTGCATGACTGATGAACCAATCAGATGGTTTGTTTCGCTGAGTTCAACTCAATGTTAGAATTAATGTTAAATAGGAAATACAAAATAGTGCACATGGGCTACTTTGATGGTGCTTTTGAATCCTTTTTCAAAACTGACTTAACAGAGAATCTTCAGAATGTGTCTCTTTTGTTCTGTAAAAGTCACTCATATGGTTTTGTAATGACATGAGACTGAGTAAAAGATGACAGACTGTCATTGTGGATAATCCCTTTAATATCCCATTTTTATGTTCCTTTCTTCTCCCAAAGTAATTTTAACTTGGGGAAAGAAAAGATTAATTTCTTGATTATTATAACTTGTGTATGAAGGCTGTGATACTACTTTATTTCATGTTAATGTTGAAAAAATGAAAAAAAAGGCAACCCTCCCCCCAAAAAAAACAACAACCTATATCTAAAGCATTTTTAAGAAGTAGATCAATGTATGCTTTATTCAGATCTTGGTTTGTGCCTCAGGCTAGAATGCAAAGCGAGTCAATGTTAACATTGGAAATGTAAAGGTAGTGATGTGATTCATTAAAGGCTGCTGAATCAGGACTCATGCTAATACAGGAAGACAGAGCAGAAACATGATGAGGTTGAGCTCCAGACTGTCTGCTCTGCATCTGCACACACAGGTAAATCACAGCTGCAATAATCTAAGGCTGATTTATACTTCTGCATCAGACCTATGGCGTAGCCTACACATAGACGCACTACCTTACAACATAGCCTGACATGCACCTCTCCAAAATCTAAAATCGCATCACTTCTACGTGGACCGCAAGCACTGTGATTGGTCTGCTAGAACCCTCCCTCCCATACTTGAGTTTTGTGTGTGTTTGTGCATTTTAATATAATAATATGTATTTAATGTAATATACACTTTCTAATATAAAATAAAACAAAGCAAAGAACAAATGTCTTATCATTTATTATACTACATAGCATTATACATCTGTAGTTGTCCGCGACAAATAATGTTGATCTGCTATGATACAAGTCGTGGAGATGGAAAGAATGCCATCTTCTTCTGTTCCATTATTGTCTCCTTTTGTATTTTTAAATAATGATTTAATGGTTTGATATTAATTTGCACGGCTATAATGCTTCTCAGATGAGCCGCTTCTTCTTCGGATTTTGCCGTGGTCTGCGGGTTACACAAGCAACATTCCCATGGACACTGCATGTGTACTGTAGGTCATCATGGACAACAACACAAAAGTATAAATGAAAACTGATGCATAGCCTACGGCATGAAGGCTATGGTGTAGGTCCGACGCAGAAGTAAAAATCAGCCTTTAGGCCTCAGTTTGGAAGCAGGTTAAGGGGTAAATTTGACTGATCATCCAACAATTTGGATTTATCCCCTTTAAAATACTGCTACTGCACATGTAAACACAACCATTGTTCCCTGCTTCTATGCTAAAGCCTGGCTCACACTACAGGAGTTTTAGCCTGATTTAGCCTCGATTTTCTCCTCCCAAGAATCAGATGAAAATCTTGTCCAGAACCTTGATAGGTTCAAATGTTTGGCACAGATTATTTGGTAATGTGAGGCGTTTGTTGAAAAAACTGTGGTGATGTTAGTCGAAAACTAAAGTCTTTCATGATGAATGACTGAGACAGTCTCACTTGCTAAGCTTAACAGCCTGCTGAGGAGCAAAACAGCATACCAGAACCAAAACACAACATGCTGCTGACTAGCTAAGCTAATCTTTCTAGCAGTGATAAAAGAGCGGTACTTAGAGCGAGGAGAATGAGAACAAACGACGAGAAGTGTCAAGTGTTTCATGCATTAGTTTTTGATTGAAGCCACCTCGGTGAGAGTGAGACTGTGCAGATGTAGCAGCAGGAGCTTTGGGCTCAGTAGGGACAGGATGAACTCCCCGACACTTGCTGAAAGTGCACCAGCTGGTTTACTTTGTGACCCACACCGTCTCGACTTCTCACAAATTAGTGCTCTATACTAGTTTGTGCTTAATAGTAATTGCAGGTAGACCTATGAGCTGTGGATGTTTTAATGTGTTTCTTTAAGTTTCAGTGTCAATCCATGTTTAAAAGATATTATGCTCTCATTTTGCCATTCACATATCATTTTAAAGGATTAGTTCACAAAAAAAATAAAATAATAATTTAGTCAATTACTCACCCTCATGTCTTTCCAAATAAGATCATTTTTCATTCAATTTTGCTACATTTTCGAATGACATCTGAGAGCTTTCTGACCCTCTATTGACAGCAATGTGACTACCACCTTCAATGACAACAAAGGTAGAAAAGACATTGTTTGGAATCAAGTGAGTAGCTAAATATCACTAGATGATGTTATATGCCATTTAGCCTATTCATTACCTGCACTGCATTCAAGCTAGTGTCAGCATTTTATTGTTACTTCTTCTGCTACTCTCTGTGCTCACATAGTAGGTTAATACCACATATTGCATAAACCATTTATATATTCCGTTGCCAAATGGTAACCAAAATGCTCTGTTAAATTCAGATTTATAATCCAGATGTTGTTTGACAAATCTCTATACATAAGTCATTGCTTGTCACTAGGAGCTTGGAAAAGTCGTTAAGGGTCTGAAAGTCGTTATCTAGCAATAAGTTGCATATTTGTTAACACTAATGGGAGGAAGTGCAGCATGCAGAGTGGCCGATAGGTGCCGCCTTCTAAGTTATGAGCCAGTTGTGATGGATTAAGTTGCTTCGGCTGCATTTAGAGGATCCAGTTGCCGTGGAGGTGGTCGGTGCTCTGAGATGCACATTTAGGATAGCGCATAAGTATTGACTGGTCAGCCTGAGAAACGCAAGTTTGTGATCTTGTGTTTAGAAACCATTATGAGACAGTCATTGTCAGATTTATTGGTGATTTTAATGATGATTTTAATCAGAGACTATAATAACCTTTGTGGAGTGGTATTGCCTGTTCATAGATAAAGGAGCTGAGTTGCTTATCTGAGAGGCATTTCAAGGACTGATTTACGTGAACTTGCCAAGAAGGGACTTTGATGACATGGACATTTCACTGGCTACATGTGAATTAATTTCAACTGTGCTATAGTTTGATTCAAGAGGGTTCACATTAACACAGCTATTTAGCTTATTCATTATTCACACTATTTCTCTAGGGCTGCAGGTGGCATAGCTACATTTGTAATTAAATTGCTTTTAACAATAGTGTGATAATGCTATTCATGTTAGCACATCATTTTCAGTCTCTCAATGCTTACATTTAAGGAGACAATGCTTGCCTAGTTCCTGCAAAGCTACTTCATTTTGCTGGGGGGATATTAACTCAAGAATTATTTCTTCCGCTCATGGAGTTATTCAACGTTATTTGTCCGGTATACATCAATTTCTAGTTTTATCCTCACCAGCTGTCTTACCAGAGAACAGCATTCCTGATCATTCTTTAAATATACCATGTCCACCACATGAGATGTTCGTATTCACTAAAGTGACAATCAGCCTGAATGCAGAGGCTGGGAAGTTGATCAGAGAAGACCAATCATTGAGAGTGGGAGTACAAACCGATGGTTTGAGGTGAGCTGATTGAGGAAGTTTAGCAGTTTATCAACCTTCTGAGCATAGTGGCCACTGATGGAGGGACATAGGCTGAATCAACAACCGAATAAGGAAGATCAATGAAGACATAGAGACAGGCTTTCCAAGAAGACCCAGAAGACATTTGCATCCAATGGGAAGATGTGGATAATGTGGCCATGGAACATATTTTGGCCAACATGCGACATGATCTGAAAATGGTGAAATCTTCAGATCTGATAATGGTGAAAGTGCACTCCCTGAATGATCTTAGAACTGTACTTAGTATGTCTTTGTGTTGGGGGGGGGGGGGGGGGGGGGTGGGTGTTAAAACCTCAATGAGGCTTGCCTGAGGAAAGTTCAGAATCTGAAGCCTGCTGCCAAATATAATATAATATAAGGTTTAAATTTAAATTTATAAGTTTAAATATAATATAAGGGATTTGTATAGATTTGCATATCCTGTAACTGAAAGGTATACCAGAACCTTTGCATATGGCAAATACACGGTAAATTTACAAACTGCAGTTTGTAATTTATAAAGATCTGCAAATGATATGTAAAATATTTAGAAGTGATGAATAGTCTACACTTTAGATTAGGGGATGCAGAAAGTGTTATAAATGACTTGTGTGCATATACAAATAATTTAAAACAGGTAACAAAGATCTACAAGTGATATGTAACACAAGAGATGAAAAGTTTACACTTTAGATTAGGGGATGTAGAACGCTTTGTAAATGATTTATTCATGCGTTTACACATCATCTATAACAGGTTTTGAACACTTTGTAGGATATAGACAGCTGTCTTCTCTGACACACATGGAGTCTTTAACTGTGAAGGTTCACTTCATCACTAGATCCCACACACTCCACACAGAACACAAGTCTGTGCTGATGAGTGAAAGGATTTAACACTAGCCACTGGAATCACCTGACTGAGGTATTTATAAATGTTTATCCACTTCAGAACAAATGAGTTACTCTTAAAAATAGTGTTTTGGCATACCTGCATGTTTGTGCTTTTGAACACAGACCAGCTAACAAATTTGCCAATAAATCATATACTGATCATTTACTAATGGTTTGTTCATCATTTGTTCATGATTAACAATTGTTTATTGAGATAATCATACAAAACAATTTTGACATAAATTCTTCAATTATTTATAAGTGCTAAATAATGTTATCAACTAATAACTTATAAACCATCTACTAATGATCAATTTGATTGATTTCATGATTTTAAGATAACTTACAACACATTTGTAAATCATTAGCTTACCACTCATTTATTAACATATAGTCATGTTTTGTAAATGATTCGTTCATCATTAACTAATAACTTATAACTGACTTATAAGTGAATTAATAAAACATTACTAAAATGTTAACTTATTACTTACCAATCATTTATAAATGTATAGTCATGTTTTGTCAATGATTAGTTCATCATTAACTAATAATTTATAAATGACTTATTACAGAACGTTATTATAAAGTGTTACCGTGTCGTAGCAACACCCTAAAAACTGTAGCATCTACTCAGCAATGCATGTTTTGCACAGACACCCCCAAAAACTCTAAGCTAATACCCTAAGCTTAAGTGTAGGTGGTTTGTATCCCAGGCAAGACTCCAAGAGATGTGGACACAGTGCTTGAGGGCTGCAGGTTCAAAGGTCCCTAGACTTCTTTTGATTACAGCAGCACCTTACCCCAAAATGCTCCAGGGTGTACCTGTGTGCAAATATGAACTTGCTCTTCATGCAAAACCAGAACTTCAGAGACTCTTGCAAGATTTTTTTCCCAATTCGTGCTTTTGAATAGAAGAGGAACAAAGCTGTAAAATAACTGCAAAGCATCAGATATTCGCTTCACGTTCGATGCTCGTAACACCCACAGTGAGGGTTTGTGGCTTGCAGTGCCTGTCTTTTAAAAGGTGTGCAATGCTTTTGGGTAGTTAATATATTTAAACACTTTGATCAACATTTTATAAGCATATAAGGCAGACAGAATAAGGAGAGTTGTCTCTCCCCTTGAGTGTCCTGGTCTATCCTCTAAGGATCCTGTTTTTCTCTTTGCCTTTTCCTTGTTCTGCTTACCGCTCGATTTATCTTACCCCAGAGTCAATCTTCCTGTTAATAAAGGCCATTTCCTCATGTGGAATGAGAGGTTACTAAGTCACCGGACCCATAAAACTGCGATGCCCTGTAGAGTGTTCAATAGCAAGGTGTCCTTCCAAGACCTGTCACTCACTCAACCTGGTCACTCGGACCTGATGAATGTGGGTCAGAGGAAAGGTTCTAAATTAGTAAGAAAACTCCCACTGTTCTTCCCGGCCTCCATCCCAGTCTGCTTCCTTATCTGTAAAGTGTGTGAACATGGAAGATTCATATTGCTTTAGACAGAGAGTGAAATGAAAGGGAGCTTTTTGGTTCCTTTGATCACAGAGCTTCACACTTCTGTATCTTTCCTCTGTTCTTTTCTTCAGGAATCGTCAGAAGAGCTGCGTGGCCCATCATGAGCTGCAAGGATCTCATCAAGAAAACATCTAAGGGCTGTAATTATTCAATCCTGATGCTCATTAAGAAACCTTTTATTGCCCGTTCTTCAGAGAGACAAAGACGGAAAGAGCGAGAGAAGAAAAGAAGAACAACTGTAAAGTATGGCCTGTGCTCTTTCAGACCTCCTTTAAAGTGATGAAAAACTGGTACAGAGACTATTTAGCCACAGCTTTCTTCACTTTGGAAACACACAATGCACAAAGACCATTGTGAGTGGAAGGTTAACACAATGGCTGATTCAGCACTGAACGGGTCCTAAAATTGTCAGAAACTACTTTGAAATGAAACAAGCTCACCTGCTATCGAGCCGAAATTGGAGGGGAGCAAAAACCTTTTTCCTGATCCGACAAATTGGAGCTTTTTGCAGCGAGCACTACTGTGTATAAAGTACTTCTTCTTCTACCAAAATGAAAACTACGAGGGATAAAGTGAGTAATTCATGCAGAACGACTGTGGAAGGGGCTGTTCAGGGTAATGGGTGATGCTTCCTACAAGCGGGCCTGATGGAAACCAGCGTGATGTTTATTTATGTCCGAGTGCTGAGGGTACCATGTGAAACCTGCAATATTGAACAAACACCCTAGCTGTCCAGCACAGCTCATCCTTTTAAACTGCGATAGCTGTGAGCAAAGAAGTACAAATTCAGAGTGCAATGTTGGCTTGTTTCTGAGAAAGAGAATAGAATGAGCAAAACAACAAGAGTGAGATAAGTCAGAGAGAGGGGGGAAACGGTGATTGAGGTGATGGGTCCCATTAAAGAGAAATGCAGAGAAAAGACAAACTTTAAACTGACTTTGAAGCAACAGTCCTTTAAATAAAACATGTTGTGAGTCTCCCAAAAATGGAAGCTGCATCCGGCACCTGTGTCTCCTATTAATAATTCATTTTCTGTCACAATCAGACATTCCTCTAAAGCGTGTGTGTGTGGTGTAAACTTGTTTGTATGGTGTTTATGTTTTTATATCAGGTCTTTAAAATGTAAGTATTAGATGAGTGAGAAAAATGCTGCTAGATAGGTTAGCATGGGATAGATAGCTTGCACTTAGTTAAATAATGTGAACTGAAAGAAACGATGAGTTTGGTTCTGCAGTTTAAAGCAACAAAAGAGGAATTAAAAACTGAGAACATATTTAATTTCATTGGTTTAAAAAAATGGCAAGGTTTCTTGGCAACAGAAATTTTTTCACAAGTATAAAGGTCTCTAGAGGATACCGGGGCAACTGTAACACTCAAATTATTTATAAAGCCACCAAATATGATAGACTGATGACATTTATTCTGCACCCACTCTGCTTGTCTGCCTGAAAAAAAAAAAAAAAAAAAAAAACATTTTGATTGTTTCACAAAAAAGTAAAGCATTAAAATAGAACATAGGGTGAATAAATGATGACATAAATAAATACATTCATAAATAAATTGCATTATGGGTTTATATTAAATTGTAGACATATAAAGACAGATTTATACAAAAAGATGTAGGTAGATTTGTAGCATTTTGAGAGCTATGAAGTATTAATCCAGGCTACAGTTGCTCCTGCATTGGATGAACCACGTTTCATCCATTCATCCATCTATACAAGCTTTCAATATCTAATATGGCCAAGAATGTGCGGTTACATTGAAAATGTTTGTTTTGCTTTCCACCTATTCATCCATCTTTTTTATTCATCTATATACCCTTAATAAGCTGCCTAGCCAGCCGACCATGAAAAGGAAGGTGAAGCGGACCGTAAAGGATAAAAATGAGGAAGACGTTGTGAAACTAATAGGCTGAGTTTCCTTTCTATAGCAGAGACAACAAATGATACATTTATCAGTCTATAAATAAGGGGCAGTCAAAGATCAATAGCAATATGAAACAAGGGGGTGTGTTTATGGACCTGCCCAGAGAGAGTGAGAGGGAGAGCTAAACAAAAAGCTTATGTTATGAACAGAAAGTTACCCAGGCTTTTACAGGCTAACTGATTGGAGACGGCTCTTTCAACTGTTCGTTACAGGCCTACCTTATTCCTTGGCTGGAGTGCTCAATCAGAAAACAGCCTGGGGAAATGACTGAATGGGCAGTTACTAGCAGTGGAGTAAAGGGAGAAAAGAGGGAAAGATAGAGACAGATTGAAAACTCTGAAAATAAATCAGGTATGGGGGAACAGTTTGAAGTTCAGCCTAAAACATCCCCAAGGGTTCATCTCCATCTACAGAGCTGTGTTTGGAGTCTCCTGCTGTATCCAGGCTAGCACTGTTCACTCTAAGGACACCATACACATCTTGGGACTAATTGTGAATTCACAGCCTGGAAAAATAACTGACTTTATATTTTACATATATTTAAGAGAATAATTATTTTCCAAAATTTGTTTTCTACATCTAGCCTTTGACCTTTTTTTTAAGCTTCCGTCATTTATAAATGACTTTGTCCCATAAGGGTAAATTCTTTTTTTTAAATCTAAAAAACATAAAAAATCTTTATGAATTTCTTCTTGTGCTGCTATATTTGATTTAGAACTCACATGTGAACATGTCTAAAACCTGAATCAAATGTGGATGCATTTTTACTGCCTGAAAAGCATAACTTTTTGTTTCAAAAGCATTAAAAACAACTTTAAGATTGTGTTTCATCTTGGAATTTCAAATGATTTATCATAGCACAAGTGAAAGTCAACAAGACTTCTTTTTCAGTGTACCCAACACATCCCACATGTAAGTATATGTTGATTTGTGCAATCATCATTGGAACATCACTGCCTGTCAGAGTACTAATGCCAATAGATATTGACATCTTTCCTGACCTCTGGTTCTTGTATGGACAACATCTTTCAAACTGGCATACAATAATGTACCCAAATGCCAGACTTCCACAACAACCTATTCTTCATCACTGCCCTTACCCTCATTACTTCTATCCTCCTTGGTCCACAACAACTCAGATAGCCTTCTCAATGCAGGTGTGTGAACTGTCTTCTTCTTCTTCTTGCTTTATGGTGGATAACAGACTTATAAGTGCATTGCCACCACCTATCTCTCAAATGGGCCATTGATACTTTATCTACAGTCTCAATTAAGAGTGTCAATGGTCAACTTGAGACATAGCTGCTTTAGAGCTTAGTTGGAATACGGTCTAAAAAATATTTTTGGTTTAGATGATTTAACAAGTTTATACAATTCTTCCTCTCCCATAGTAGATAATGAATTGTTCCTCAGGGGATCTATAGCTCATCTGATGCAATTCTGTAACTGATGGCTGCATGGTTACAATTTTATCTCTAATAGTATTGATCTTGGAAGTAATGTAGTTCATAAAGTCATTGCTGCTGTGGCTGTTGGGAAATGTCAGTGCCTGTTGATCATTTTTTTTCTCTCGTTAATTTAGCCACTGTATTGAATAAATACCTGGGGTTATGATTGTTTTCTTCCAAAAGAAAAACTAAATAATCAGATCTATCAGGTTTAATGCTTTTCTGTAGGATAGAGTACTTTCCCACCATGCAATACAATACACCACTAGTTTTGTTTTCCCCCAGTTGTACTCCACTCTCCAAGCTGCTCTCTTTAGGGTACCAATGTGCTTATTATACCACGGTGTCAAACTGTTTTCCCTAACCTTCTTTAAGCGTAAAGGAACAACTAGTCTTCCTACCTACTGTCCCACGACAGTTTTTCGGCATCCCTCCTTCACCCCAACTCCTCACTTCTAATCTATTTATCCCAAATTAGGGATAGGGGGAGTTATTTGGGTTCGGGGCTATGCTCCGGGCCCGGACCCCTCCCCCCAGACAGCACGGCAAATTATGACTACTATTCGCTTTCAGATTAGATGTAAGGGTGAACTCGTGAAACGTCTAGGCTATATTACATCTGAGGATGCTGCAGATGGCGGATCATTTATAGCCGTTTCTCACAGCAGCTGGAATAATTAAATTTATTATTCTGATGGCAGATTGTAATCCAGAAAGGTCCATATGACAATCATCAGTGACGAACGTATATTCACCTGCAATTATCAGTAGTTTACAGGTAATGCTAATACAAACTAAATATACAGAGTCACACAATACTTAATGTTGTTAACCTTCAAACTTTAAGAAAAATGTGGCAGACTTGTTACTGACTTGTTCCGTTCTGGTGAAAATTCTTATTTGGGTCATACTTCCAAGATGTAGAATCTGAGATTCTGAAATACAGTGAATATCTACACTAGTGCATTGACTGACAGCCACACATACACCTCAAAACATTAGATTTTGCCTGAAAGAAGAAAGTCATGTGCATCTAGCATGGTTTGAGGGTGAGTAAATCATGGGTTAATTTATATTATTGGGTGAACTATCCCTTTAACACAGAATTAAGTAAAATTACACAGCACAATCAACTAACAGTGCATAACGAATCTTCACATTACATGAAGAAATGTTGCACTGCATGCAAATAATCTTTACAGTAGAGATAGAAACTGTAAAATTGCACAACACACTTCTAGAACTTCACACTCCATAAAATAACTTTACATTAAATAAAGAACCTTTTACATGGCATTAAGACAAGGAACTGAATCGCTTGATATACAATAACTGTATAAAGAACTCTCCAAACCAACCTTAACACAGCAAAAAGAAGGTTTGCATAACCAAAGAATCTTCACACTGCCTGAAGAGCCTATACACCTCAAACAACAGTTTGGGCTGCTCTGCAAAAAATTACTTAAAAATCTTCAGCTGATTTATGGGAAGGGCAGCAGTGCTCACCTTCAGAGTTCAGACTTCATAGACTATATAAAGTGGATTGTCATAAAATTCAACGAGCTGTAATGAGGCCGAAATGAGATCATGATTTATTCAATCTCTTGCTCTACTTTTAAGCTGTATTTTTCAATAAACGCCATACTCTCTGAAGCTTACTATTGCATAATGAAAAACGCCTGTGCTAACCTCTTTAAAACCACTGCTGTTTTGAGCTAGTTTGGGTAACATGTTTTTATACAGGTAACTGTAGCATTTTACCAGGGTCAGAATCAAGGTTCTGTTTACAGCGCCCCCAATGTGCTTTAATTCAAAGCTTTCGACACAAGAGACCAAAAGAATCCTTTTTTAGCTGCAAGTATATCCCAAACACACATACTTACACAACCTTGAAGTACTACACAGACAATAATCTAAGCTAAAGTGAAATAAGCAAAGATTTCTGTGGCTCATTGCATATTGCAGCACAGCATGGAAAAGATAGATGCTGTACAAACCAAGGTCAATTAATAAAAACAATGTGTAGTTAACAAATCTTTCCACAATACAATGATTCAGGGAAGCAATCAATTCTCAAACGAGTGGATATATGATTTTTCTAATTTCATTTCTACATCTGTTACTTTTGGATAGAGGATAAATGCATTCAAAATGTTGAATTATTTGTCTAGCTGTAAATGTTTGCTTCGTGTTACACACTCATGGACACAATTGTTTGTTCAGTGACACATTTGTTTAAATTTAGTTTTGTGGTTCCACTAGACTAGATAGAAAAGCAATTAATTGAACGTGGGTCTGAGATAACAAATTCCAATGTCAGATCGCCACTCATTATAACAAACTAAATAAAGTCTCCTCCTTGAACAATGGAAATGCTTATTCTGCATTAGATACATGCCTGCTACAAGTAATTTCATAAAGTGGTGAAGAAAAAAAATGGGCGATGGAAAAATATGGTGATGGAAATATAATAATGTGATTTCTATGGATCGACTGCTTTGTTAAAGGGCAAACTTGAGGTCATGGACCAGCCCATAGTGTTGCCCACTATTACAACATCCAATTTTTGTCAACAGTTTAGGAGTGGAAGGTTGTAATAGAAATGAAACTTACCCGAAATGACTGGGCTCGGCCATTGAAAGGCATGGGCTCTGTGAAAAACTCTGTGTCCTGCACAAGCCTCCCGTGACCCCCGTACTGAAGCTCGTCCGAGTTCAATTTGATCTTATATCTGATACAAAACATGATCAAGGAACTGTAAAGAGACTCCAGTCAAACGCTCTTTGGTGTGACATTTATCTCTCTCTTATTCTTTCCCTCTATCTTGTCGGGAGTAGCTCAGGGCCAGATGGTTGGTTGGATAATGATAAACGCATGAGATGTGATGGATGGATGGCTGCGTGTTGAGTAACAGCTCAAGACAAGAGGGAAGCCACCAGACAAATGACACACAAGACATTGATCTCTATCTACATCTCTGAGGTGTTACACATGCACATTTGCAGTCATGAGAGACTTCTAATCGATGATACTTGTTTGAGTGAGAAGTCAAAAGAATAATACAAAAATATATATATATATTAAAAAAAGTCATGAACTTTGAAAAAAAAAGTATATATATTTAAATAAATAAATAATAATAATAATAATAAAAATCCGCACTGATGCATTAAATCCATTTTTTGTTTTTTTTTTTTTTTTTTACAGATTAAGAATATACTTGCATATTCGATTTATGAACATTCACATGAATGCTAAAAAAATGACACCTGAAGCATATTAGTCATGGTGCGTTATGGAGCAGTTTTGATGATAAATACCAGCTTGCGACCCTGCAGTCATGTTTCAATTGAATCATCAGTTTCCCAATGTTTAGAGGATCAAGACCCCTGCTAGTGCCCAAATTTATGTTCACCACATACTGATTCACATCACAGGGAAATGGCAGGCAGATGATTGCCAGTAAGTATATGCTATATGTCACAGGGACATTTATAATTATAATGACTAATCCATCTTCTTTAGTCAAGAGTTTGTGTCTAAGGAACATATCTCACCCTTGCCTTCCTGTGGAGGCCCTCAGGCAATCTTCTACGCCCCCCCGCTAGCAAACGTAATCATTAGCTACAACATAATTTACCCCATCAGAGGCGTGCTAGTGTGTATGTGTGTGTGTTCACAGCCAGACAAGTGAACAGGCTCCGCATGGTGAGGAAAGAAGCCGGGGAGACCTCAGTTACTCTAAACTATGGCATTATGGGAAGAAAAAAAACCTAATTAAAATACTAGGTTTTTCTATAGGTGGATTCTTTATTATTAAACGTTTCAAATGTACCAGTCACACAAAATGCAGTTAAAAGACTGCATCATGAAAATTAAGTAACACTTCAGACTGGTAAGTGCGAAATTTTTTGGTTCGGAAAAATTTCAGCTAAACATGTGATGAAAATGAATGCATACATCTGAACAGAATAATCCTGAAGGACAAAGTGGAAAATATTATTATTAAAAACAATGAATTAGCTTTTCTTACATTAATATTATACATATAATGCTGTATCTAACAATATATATATATATATATATATATATATATATATATATATATATATATATATATATTTTTTTTTTTTTTTTTTTTTTTTTTTTTTTTTTTTCTGCATAATTTCACAATATTTCTGCATATATTTTCATTGCCTGCAAGGGTAATGCATTAAACATATTTTTGCAGCTTTTTGGCTCACAATTAGCATAAAGTCAACTTTTTACGGTCATAAGGTTCCCTGAAGGTCAGTGTCAAAAAAAAAAGAAAGAGAAAAAGAATTTCTCGGTCACTAAATGTTAACAATTAGCATGAATAATCTTATCAGAATCGATACTGTGAAATGTGAGTCATTGAACGGCTTGAGTGTTCCTGTGAAACTGAAAAATAATTTCTGACATTTGACTGCTGCTGAAGAGGTTAAACATCTTTAAACTGTGGAAAATAACTCTTGTTATGTAATAAAGAAAAAATTTTACGACTGGATGGAAATATTCTGTCTAGGGCTGTCAAATCGATTAATCACGATTAATCGCATCCAAAATAAAAGTTTGTGTTTACATATGTATATATATAAATGCACACACAAACACAAACATTTATTTTGGATGTGATTACTCGCGATTAATCGATTTGACAGTACTAATTCTCTCCTTTCACAGACTTACATTACCAATGTTTAGATGAGTGGTTCTCAACTGGTGAGTTTCATTTGATGATGCTTGTAAAAGCAGCCAGCTGCTGTAGGGATTAGAGAAAGTCAAACATGTTTTTTAATTGTGAGCTGGATAAGAAGGGCAGGTGGCAACCTATTCTCATTAAACCAGAAAATCTCTACTTCCAAAAATTATGGAGCTGATCCAGATCCGCCTTCCTGCTTCCCAAGAGGCGTATTCCTTTACTCCTTCATCAAACAAACAAAACCTCACAAAGGAGGGAAAAAAAAAAAACATCAGGTTCAGGAATTGCCAAGCACATCATTTTGGAGAGAGATTATATCCGCCGACTTGCCGTGATAGTTTTAAAATCGGCAATAAAAACGCCACGGCTCTGTGTAAAATTGGGGATTTGAGAGGGATTGGGGTTGAATCTAGTAAACAGACAACAATGGCGTGTGCACAAGCAGAACCGCAACCTTGATTTCCAGAGAATTTCTGCATCTTAGGGGAGGCTGGTGGGAAAGCAATCTCTTCTTTTTAGATTTCAGTCTTGTTTATTGCATGCCGTCATGCATTTCCAAATCCATTCCCATTAAGTCTGTTTTTCCCTTTTTCTTCTTTTCCCCAGGTTGTTTGGAAGGTGGCTGATTTCTCTTAGAGCTACTCCCCACTAGCTCCGAACAGAGCCGAACAGTTTCCACCAGGCTCCTCCACTTTTTACAGAAAGGCTGGATGACTCTTGGGAAAGGAATCTGGTCTCCACACTACATGAATCACTTTGGGAATCAACACCGCTGTGGGTCATTCACCTAAACTTCTTGAACTGTCGAAAATCTAATATCCTAAATCTAAAATCTATACCCGCATGACCTTTCCTCGCTCTCTGTCTTTATCTGCTTTGAAAGTTTTCTCTCATTTCAAACACACGTTATCATTCTCTCTAGCCAATTCGCCCTTTTTATTTCACTTCTAAAAGCTTTTTTCCCCCTACTTTAATGCTGCCCTTAAATCGCCTCTGTTGAAATGTAGGAAAATGTCCAGACTATAACGCATCGCTTTAACAGCCCTAGAAGCTCTCGTTTCAGAAGAATTATGCTTGTTTCTTCTCAGTGTAGATAAACAATTTAGTTACCTTCATTCTTCGGCTACACAAATTATGTCTGTGTGCCCACTGTGTGAATGAGATTAATGTCTGAATCTTATGATGGTAACTACAGCTTCAATCAATCACCATTAAATCAACATTAGACAATCCAGTCGATCTCTCCCATTTGTTTTGAGTCCAATTGTTGTTTATCAAAGGCTATGTGTAGAACGGAATACAAGTTTACTGCTGCACACATTGTACTGACTACTGTTTGTTATAATAGTATTTGAATGATGTGTTTTAAAACATTACCGATCACCAAAGGTGATATGATGATAGGAAAAATATATGAGATGGGTGGAAAAATTATATTAAAACACTTTTGCATTCCTTCACAAAAACTTTGAATTTGCTGGCAAAACATTTGTTCTCTCATTATTTTTATTATTAGTAAAAAAAAATTTTAAACAATCATAATATTGGGATAGTAAAAAAAGATAGAAAATATTTACTTTTCTTTAAGAAACATTTTCTTATATATATATTTGAATCTCTTAGCATGTCAGGGTCACGGAACATACTTTTTTTTTTACGGTTCTCGCCATATTAAGAGATAGAAACTTTCTAATGCTGTGTAAATACAATAGAGGATCTTGGGGGTCAAATACGTTTCATTATTCACAACAGAGCTTATTTATTAAAATTGAAAAAAAGAAAAAGAAAACAATGCTAAACGATTCTAAATGAAACTGCTGATTCATTAGTGCTGCTTTGAACTGAACAAAGGGAAGTTCCATCCTTTGAAAGAGAGTCAGAGTACTGCTCTGGGATGAATTTAGTCTCTAAGCTTGCTGGAAAAGAGTCTAAAGAAAGTGAAAACATGCTCATATACAGTACTAAACTGAATTATAACTGTATATTTCTAAAATGCATCCCAAAACATAATATAAAAAATATCACAATTTTTGTATAATTAATTAATATTTAAAACATAAGAGCTGGAAAAAAACAATACCGATGTTTGTGTCTCAAGGGGCTCATCTTATTTTGTGTCTTGTCTTTGTGTTTTATGTCTTGACTTTATAATAAGGAGTTAAAAATACAGACAAAAATACAGCAAGAGAATGAGACTGAGCCCAGGGCACTAAAAAGCAGAGATTACAGCAAGTATTTGTCAAAGTAATTAATGTTATTGTTTCGGCTTACTGCCTGTAAACTGCTTTGAGTGGCAGTCATTAAAAGTCCCTCATGCGTGCCCTAAGAATATGTAACATTATACAATCAGTAGCCTTTCACCTCAACTTGGTGCATTAGTCTTCATGAATAATGCAGAGAAAAGTTTCCAAAGTGTACACAATGTCCCACCATCCTGGATATACAGCTCTCTCAAACTTCGCTGAAGTTGGTCCTTTCTCTCAGCACCCCAGTCGATCTGAAGATAACTTGCCCCCGGACACATTTTAACTGGGGAACCCTTAAGTCTGATATACTGTAGACCTGACTGCACTCTCTAGACTTCTCGAGGGATAAAGTCTGGAGGACTTCATTTGTTTCTCTGAGAGTGGACACACTCACATAACCAAACAAAGTTTACTAAAAAGTCACAAACAAAGTGTGTATGTGAACCCAACAGGAACACTGCAAAGTACAGTATTAAGAGAAATATGAATGAATTAAAAAAGGCTTAATGTTCTTAATTTAAATTTTTTTTACAATAATATTAATATTAATAAAACATTATTTTAAGTAACTCAATTTCATCTTGTTGTCCAATAAAAATAAATAAAATAATAATATATCTAAATAATTAAACAACTAAACAAAAACTAAATAATAAAGAACAAAATTAAACATAATAAATACAAATTAATTAATTAATTAATAATAAATAATTATTAAATATCTTCATTTTATTTAAATAACAATATGTTTTCTTGGTGTCCAGTACAATATCAAGTAAATAACAACTATTTTTTTTTTTCATAATTAGAATTATGCTTAAAATGTAAAAATATATTAGCCAATAAGTTAAGAAAAAAAAAAAAACATTTGTAGTATCATGGCATTAACTAGTGGAAAGAGTTGGGGTGAGACTATCAGTCCAAATAATGAAAGATACTTCTTTTTTTTTTGAAAACAAACATTATTTTGCCATTCTTTTTGCTGTCACCAGTGGAGCCAACAAAGTTTATCTCTGGTCTTTCTGAGAGGCTTTGTTGATTTTATGCGATTCATTCAATCTCTCCTACGGGAAAACCACCATCCCCACATACCCTTCCAGTTATTGTGACCATTCCTCCCCGTCCAGCATCAAAAAGCGTGGCTGTGATCACCTATCAGAAGCCAGGGTGAGCCAGCCACGTTCTTATCGACCTACCCAATCGGCTGAACGTGCCCTCTGCACTTCATGGCCCTGGAGACCGGATGGATCGATATTCTCCCACGAGGAGAAATGATTGATCGTCCTCCAAGACCCCGTCCCTGCCTCCCCCAAAACAAAACACTCCAGCAGAGGAGAAATCTGGCATAATGATCAGCTTTAAGCGATTAGTAACGGTTCCAGCCAGTCAGCGGCACAGCTATGGGAACGAGGCACGGCAGATATGAAATAATACCAGACCTTCATATCATATCAGAGGTGTGTGTGTGTGTCGCTGCATTACGCATGAGATATAATGAGGATGTGACTCACAGCGAAATGTGTTTCTCAAAGACAGATCAAGCCAATGTCCTGGTGGGATTCACACTTCAACATCTACAGTATCAGCTCTGAGAGGGAAGACACGGGACAGGCCACCGAGAGAAAGAGAACCGAACAAATCTACTGACAGGGTAAAAAAAGCAAAATGCCACTTGAATATCAACGAGTGTCATTTCAAATTCTACATTTAGGTTTATGGCTTCAGGGTGGGAACGGAGGAAATGTTTTTTTTACAAAGCCCACACGGGCTCTGGTTAAAGGCGATGTTTTAATGAGAAGAATAACACTGGCAAACACAAAACGATTAGGTGTTCAGGGAGGCGCAAACAGCCGTATTTACCGCTCTATCCGCCGGTCCCATACTTCTATCAACCTCGCCTCTCATCTTCAAAGCCCGACGGCTGGTGGCATGGGAAGAGGGCTCCCCCCTCGTGAGCAAGACACAGAAAGGGCAGCGGCAGGGGCTGGAGGAAGCCAAAGTGGCCCTGGCTGAAGGGTGTCTTTATTCCCCGCCAAGTGGGCTCGCTGCCTGGGCCGTGATTAAATAGAGGCCCTGGTGGGAGGCCTTCAGCTGGTGGAGCTCATCTCCGGCAGCTCCCCGCAGCCCTGGCTCTCTGAAGAGGAGGCTAGGGGGTAAGAGCAGAGCTGGAGGTGGGCAAGGGCCATTGCTCTGGGTTTGCTATAATGAGAGGATGATCGCTCGAGTCTGGAGCTGCTGGAGAGTGCATTAGTGACACAGTTCAAACTAGCCGCTCAGTGCGTGTAGCTCTGTCCCTTGCAGAGGTGTTTATTACTTGACAGTGGGGGCATTTATAATTGAGTTTGAAAGTTTTCTGGAAGGCGAGTGCAAGGCTGATTATATATATATATATATATATATATATATATATATATATATATATATATATATATATATATTTTACATTTTAAATAGAATTTGGTTAAGTATTTAGTATCTCTTTAGTATCTTCAGTATCTCCACTGTATGTTCAATTACATAAATCTGAAATATTTTTTTAGATGAAAAAAACAAAAACAAAAAAAACAGTAATATTGTAAAATATCATTACAATGTAAAACAACTGCTGTCAATTTTTATATATTTTAAATTTTAATTAATTCCTGTGATGTCAAAGCTGAATTTTCAGCATCATTACTCCAGTGATCCTTCAGAAATCATTCTAATATGCTGATTGTTATTATTATTAATGTTGAACAGTTTTTGAAGGTGAATATTAACATGGAAACCATAAAAATGTACATCAAATACAGTTTAAGTTGATCAAAAGTGACTTTAAATACATTTATTATGTTAGGTTTTCTATTTCAAACAAATGCTGTTATTACTGAACGTTCTATTTTTGAAAAACCTGAAAGAAAAACATTAACTCTTTCAACAAAAATATTTGCCATTAAAGAAATAAATAGTTTTAATAATAAAAATATATTATAAAAAAATATACAAAATTAGAAAACAGTTGTTTTAAATTGTAATAATATTATATTATAGTCTATTAGTGTGAATTAACTTTATGAGCTAATTCATAAATTAACAATAACAACAAAAATAAGCACCCACTAAAGAACGAACTGAAACTGATACAATTACAAACTTTTCCATTTTGTAAAAAAAAAAAAAAAAGAAAAAAAAAAAAAATAGGATTTCTAGGAAATAGGAAATCTAGGATTTCATCATGTACAAAACTGACAAAGGATATTGTCATTACCTCTCTCACTTGGCTTTTAGTACCAAGAATCTCTAAGCATCAGCTGCAACCTTGTAATGCACACGTACTGTTTATCAAACCCTTGCCTGGCAAAGTGTGCCTGCAACTGTTGACTATCACAGACGAGAATCCCTGTCCGCTTCCCTTGACTTTGAAAAGAGGGAAACTACTGTAAGGGCAAAACACATTGAATGAAATGTAAAAGTGGAAAGAGGCAGGGGGAAAGGTCTGGAGATATACTTCTACTGCACCTTATCGATCTCATTCTATTTCCCTGAAGCATGGAGGCTGCAGAAAACCCCTAGCAGAAACTCAAGCCTCCCCCAACATAGAGCTTCGTTCTTGGGGGCAAAATAAATGGATCCCACCCCATTTGAGGCAGGCTGCCCGAGTCTGTTTGCCACCATAATTTGCTGTTTTATTGATCTGAGGCATAGGCACATCCATTTCGATGGGCTCACAAACAAGATTCTGATACTTTCAGCAACTCACGCACAAGCACAGACTCATGACAAGACAAAAACAAGAGACTTGAAAATGAATGAAGTGTTGAATTAAACTAATTATGCAGATTTACGCAGTTAAGTGGGGTCCATAAGTCTGAGACCATAAGTGAAAATCCATTTGTGCTGCATTTTCATTATGTTTTATATTGTCAGCAACATAATAATCTGAGTGAAAAGATGAACTTCAAAATAAACATGAATTTCACAATATATAATATTTAGTATATTAGTATAGTATACTACTAAGCCAAATACTATTTAAAAATGTAAAACAATATTCTATATAATAATAATAAGAATACAAAATACTGTTTGGCTTAGTATTCACAGGTGCTGTTCAGAATATCATCAAAAAGTTGATATATTTCACCAATTCCATTCAAAAAGTGAAACTTGTATATTATATTAATTCATTACACACAGACTGATATTTTTCAAATGTTTATTTCTTTTAACTTTGATGATTATAACGGACAACTATATATTCTAATTATATGACCAGCACCTGTAGTTTGTACTATCCCTTTTGATTTAAGTATTGTTATATTTACTGGTGTTATTATTATTATTATTATTATTATTATTATTATGAATTTATATTTTGTATAATAATAATAAAAAACAACAATACAAAATATTGTTAATTTTTGACTGTATTTGGCTTAGTATTTGGTTTGTCCCCCATTTGCTTTGATTATTAATATTAGTAAAAGTAGTAGTATTTTTACAATAATAATAATAATAATAATAATAATAATAATAATTCAAAATACTGTTTACATTTTAAACCGAATTTGGCTGAGTAGTATATAGGGTTATTCCCATTTTACTTTAATAATAATAATAATGGTAACACTATTTTAGTGGCCAATTCTCACTATCTCACCTAGTTGCTTATTAGCATGTCTATTATTGACATATAGGTTTTTTATTAGTACTTATAAGTCACTTATTCCGCATGACCATATTCTACATTCCTAATGCTACTCCAAACCTAAACTTAACAACTACCTTACTATTAATAAGCAGCAAATTGGGAGTTTATTGAGGCAAAATCATAGTTAATGGTTTGTTAATAGCGAAAATTGGTCCATAAAATAAAATGTGACCATAATGATAATACTGATACACAATCTTTGTTTACATTATAAACAGAAGTTGGCTCAGTAGTATATACTGTAGGTTTATTCCCATTTTACTTTAATAATAATACAAAATCTTATTGACATTTTAAATAGAATTTGGCTTAGTATTTGGTTTGTCCGTCTGTAACGTTGATTATTTATTACTATTATTATTATTATCATATTTGTATTATATATTTATAGTATTTTTATATTGATAAACTTCTTTCCTCTAAAACGTCCTTAACACTTAAAATGTACATTTAATAAATGATATTTGGAATTCAGATTTTGAATCTCCACTGTATGTTCAAATACATGAATCTGAAACATTTTCTAGAGTTCTTCTAAGTTTCAACAAACCCTCTGCCTTTAATTGACCTGATTTCTGGCTTAAGGTAATGCTGTCTTCCACTATATGCTAAAAGCATAATCAGTCAAAAACAACAACGGCACTTGTTTCATCTTTGTGGATTTGAACCGGGCTAAGGCCTTCTCTTTTGGTGAGTGTGGATATTTGTGTGCGCAAATATATGCGAGTGGGTGATGTTTGATGAGCCGTAGTTTCTCTCGTCGTAGGGTGTCTCGTTCTCTCCTCCTAATTGGAGTCTCCATACAAACACAAATTCCCATTGGTGCAACCCGAATGCCCCAACACAGCATCACATGCACACACCCACGCACAAACACACACATACAAAGGCACGAACAGCTCGTTTTGTGTGATGACAGTCAACTCTAGCATCTCTGCAGCCAATTAAATGTGTTTTCAAGACTTGTCAGATCGTTTTTCCCTCCCCCTTCCTCCCTAGTGTACAAGCTCGTCGTTACACATCAATGGGAATGTGTCACAACCAATGGCAGGCTGGCCTCTAAAGAGTCATGAAGGGTTGAAGGACACACACGGAGGTCTTTAAATTGCAAAAACATTGTAAACACACACTCAGTCTCATCATGCGTGTATTATATGTGGATAATGCATTTATAATAAATGACCTAGCCTCTCTCCCACATCCTTGCTGTAAATTTCACAGCTCATATGCACATCACTCCCACACATATAGAAACACTCTCCATTACTATAATGTGCTAGTCTTCTGGAGATCTCTGGTGAAAGGATACTTCCCAGCATGCTCCACTGCCACCCTGTAGTCGATGTAGCTGTTGCAGGGATGAAAGTTGAATATGAACAGCAGGTTTGAGCGTTCAAACACGATCACCTTGTCAGTTTGATTCAAAGTCGTGACTGCTGCCTGTTAGAAACAAAAGCAAGATGCAAATTAAGTATATGATTGTCAAACATGAAGGTAAGCCCACTGCTTAAGAAACCATCTCTAAATCCAGCACATTTAGGAAACTACAGACCGGTATCCCTTCTACCGATCATTGCAAAGACAATTGAGCGAGTTTGTTCAACCAGGCTATTCTCATCCCAATGCGTCATATACTGACACTTTTGACATTTCGTCAGCATCCTATGCACATGGCACCCTCTAGGGTCAATATTAGATGCAGATAAATATCGGACAGAAGGCCCCTAGCGGTCTAACCCTAACCCTAACCCATAATCTGCGTCTAATATTGACGCTAGAGGGTTGACGAAATGTCAAAAGTGTTAGTATATGATGCCTTGGGATGAGAATGCTTTAGTTCAACCAACTCTGTATGTTTCTTGTACAGAACAACCTCCTGGACAGCAACCAATCTGGCTTCAAAAGTGGCCACTCAACTTGAGATTCACTTGCGAGTGCAGTTAGACAGTTTATTGGGAACAATAAAAGCTGCATTTTTATCATCATTACTATAGTCAGAAATCATAATATTCTGATTTGCTATTATTATACATATACATTTATATACATTTATAGATAATACATTTCTTCTTCTTCTTTTTATTATTATGGCGTATAATTTTTCCAGGTTTCTTTGATGAAAAGAAAGGTCAGAAGAACAGCATATTTTGTAACATTACAAATGTCATCATCATCTCTTTTTCGCTTAATAAATGTTTTTAATTTCTCTATCACAACTTCATAAGTGGGGAATAGGAAATTTCCGATAGCACTTGAAGGCAGTCGAGAATCGCGATCACACTAGTCCAACGAACCGGGCTTTGGGGGTCAGACGTGCTCGGTCACGGTTAAGATTGCCTAGTGAGATACACCCTTATCTCGCACAACCTGCTCCAGCACTTGCCCATCAAGTATTGTCCAGCACCGCACTGTGCTGCATTTGGCCCAGTGCAGGTTTTCTTACTCGGAAGGTGCCTGTTATAATGTTATGATTGAGGCTCTGGACTTTGAGCATAACTTGTTTTTCTATGACAAACTATAAAATATTTTCTATAAAAACGTTAATGCCCTGGCAGTGACAGTAAGTTTTATATTAAATTAAAGTTGACATACAATAAATATTTTAACTTTTTTAAAATTTTAATATTTTAACTACTACTATGTAAAAGAAATAATGTCATAAATAAGAACCTTATTTGTTTAAAGTGTTTGCAAAAAAAGTATTATTATTTTTTTTCATAGAGCAGTACTATTAAATGGAAAAGTGCACAACAAACTACTTTTGAATTCATTATTTAAATTTTTACATAATGCGATTAATCTCGCTAAAAAAAAATAATCGTTGATGTATATACAGTGCCCTCCATAAGTACTGGAACAGTAAAGACAAAATTGCTTTCTCTGCTGTGGAGTCAATATGATTAAAAGATGAATATGCGACAAAACTACAGATTGTTACAGAGTTCATCCCACTATTCGATGTGAGCATAAGTATTGGAGCAGTTGATTTTAAGGCAGATGTAAAAGATTAAAAGCTGATATTTAGTTTCAGATCCCTTTCATGCAAATCAGAGCAGTGAGTCTGCAACCCATAGACATCACCAGACTCTTGGTCTTATGCTTTGAAATGCTTTTCTCCAGCCTTTAATGCAGCCAATTCAAACTGTTGCTTGTTTTGGGGAGCTTCTGTCTTTAGTCTTCTCTTCAGCTGGTGAAATTCATGTTCAATATAGTTATATAGTCATTTATAGTTCTAATTGACTTCCGCTTTTCTTTTACCATCCAAATTGCTTGTTTTTCTTTCAGAATCGGCTTCCTCGTCTTCATCTTGGTTTGCGTGTGTCATCATCGAATGCAAGACTTAGAATGCAGAAGCAATGGAAATTACTGATATGACACATTCCCTGCTTTTAATATCTGAAGAATTAATTCAACAGGACACAGCTGAACACTTAGAGAGACCTGTGTGGCAACTTTTCCAACAGTTTTGCTCGCATCAGATAGGGAAAAGTGCTGAGTTTCTTATGGTAAAACATCTTTGTGTTGTATCACACAATAATAAAATGTGACATTCTGTAGTTTTGTCTCATATTCATCTTTCAATCAATCAATCCTTCTACTATTACATATAAGAATAAGAAAAACAACATAAAATAATATAAATATATAAATGATTTAAATAAATACATTTTAACTAAAACAATTATACTTTATAATGATTATATAATGATATATATTATTAGATGAATTCTAATAATATCTAATAAAACTTTTTGGACAGGTTGCGAGATCAGCTTAAACCAACTAAAACAATTGAGCCTGCTGGTTTAAGATTTTTTTTCTCCTTTCTCAAAATGGTATAAAGCTATTTTTGAATGGAGTAGCTTAGATAATATGCTCTTGGAAGAGTACAATGATATATATTTGAATTCATATTGAGATTTTTTACAATGTCAGACTGCGACATCCATCTCTTTGATTGTTAATTAAATTTAAATCTCTGTCTTTAAAGACAATATGAGTCTCTGATTTTGTTGAGACATATATTGGACAGAAACTGTGGTTTGACAGGGTTTATACAGTTTAATGCAGTTGTAATCTTCTTTCTGCTGTCTTCAGTGGAAGTTGTGTGTGTGTGAAATAGACTTCCTGCTATGGAGAGTCATGCCTGGTTGGCTGTATTATGCAATTTCATTATCATATGGGCCATGCATTTCACATCCCATTTATTATGGCAGATAAATAGCTCCCCACAGTTTAACAGATGGCAAGGAGAGATTCAGCAAGGAGATTTACACTGGATTTCTTCTGTAGGTTAAAGCCAGTATGAGACATGCACATTTAGAAAATGTGTGTATGTGCATCTCACCTGACCGGCAGCTAGCCAGCCGTATTTGTCTTCTGTAAGATTCATGTCACGGTCGAAAGCGTAGAGTTGTCGGTATCGCAAATGCTCAGTGTCCACAAGGTTGAACTGGCGACGGGCATAATAGTAGCTCTCGTTGTTTCCTTTCCTGGGAAAGTCAAGCCATTCCGGATGGCCAAACTCGTTACCTGGAGAAAGAAAAGTTTGAAAAATGAAGATTGCAAAAGCTGGTGAAAGCTTTTTTCACCAACAAGAAAACCCACCCCGGAGCATTTTAAGGTAATTTTGTGTGTTATGAAAATTTTATAACTTACATCCCCTACGGGTCCTTTTCTCATGAGATTTTCTTACGCTGCACTGTTTTTTAACTAAATAAGATTTATTTTTAATTTTACCAGCATTACAATATATGCTTGGCCATCAACAGGCAGAAAATCAGCCTTATCTAAAGATCTCCAAGCAAGGTTCTCTTTCTTTCTTTCTTTCTTTCTTTCTTTCTTTCTTTCTTTCTTTCTTTCATATAAGTGATAGAAACTGTAGTCTTGTTGAAAGATGTCTTGTAGGAGTTTATGACAATACATGAATTTATAGTAAGGAACAAGTAATATTGGTAAGTAAACAAATAAATAAATAATTGCATTTAATACTTTAAGCTATGTAAATATGACTACAAATTACATATAAATAAATAAATAAATAAGCTACGTAAATGCTACTACACATTACACACCCACACAAATTAAATAATTATATAATAATATGATAGAATGACAATTATATAAAGTACTACTACTACTAATAATAATAATACTAAGAATAAGAATATGATTAAAAATAAGGGTTACAGAAGGGTTAAAATAATTGTATTTTCAACAATATAAATATTTTCTTTTTGATTAAGAGCCACAGCTTTCTTCTCTTCTTGATCCAAACAGCATTTCTTTCTCAGTTAAAGCATCTAGCTAAATTTCTACTCAGAAATCCTTTCATAGACATTCACTGATTAACAAGAAATGAGAAAGAGCAGCAGCAGAAAAGGACACTGAGACAGTGAATGATCCATGGCAGGAAGAAGAAATAAAAAGAGAGAAAGAGGGAGAGTATCAGAGCGATCAAACCCCTTAGCATCCACTTGAACTTTACTTAATGTGCACAGGGACCTTCTGCAGCAAATAATTCTGATAGAGTCATATCATGTGTCAACCGGAGAGAGACAGAGCATAGGCAAGCAGTGGCGGACACTTGCACAAAGAACCGTGACAGCTCAGACTCCATAATTAAACGAAGAGAGTGAAGATGACGAGACACTTTGTCTCTCTTACGGCCCCTGTCGCCTCCGTCATGCACCTAATCCTGCCGCCCCATGCACCGAATACAGACACAGTGATAAGGGACGTCCACTGCTCTCCACCTGCATATATATTAAGATAATCTTAAAATATTCAATGCTTGCACTGACACCGTACTTCTGAAAGTTATGGGACAGCACTGAAAAGAGCAGTTTGAGCCCAACACATCTGCTGTTTTGCGGCAACAGGGTTCTCCTGAGTGAAGGTTTAGCTTGAGTGAACTGTGATGCTCCATAGATTCACTGCCTGTGCAAAATCCTGCAGTTGTATGCATGAGTCTTTTTGAAAGATATATAAAGCTCACTTCATAACACCGGTTGATTGACAGGTAACAGTGCTCGAACTGTATCTTTCACAGTTTAGATCAATATGGGAGCTATGACTTGGCAGGATATAGAGGAGATGGATTTCATCCAGGCCAGAAGAACTGCTGCTGTCCAGGTGCAGGTTAACGGCTCCATTATCTTTTTTCTGACAGCCGGTAGCAGATGCTACAATCTATAGATTAAAAAGTTACAGAAGCAAAAGTAGAATTGTATACTTTCTGAAGAAAACACCCATGCAAAACTCAACCGTGCAGCAGTACGTTTTTGTGGGACATTGCCAGGTGTTCTGACTATTTTTATGTGTATTGCAATGTGGTTGCCAAGTAGGTTGAAGAATTGAATTGAGAATGTCTTTTAAATTCCAGTTTTAGTTGAGGTGACAAACAGGATGAAGTATTGCAATACAAATTCATATTGCTAAATTTTTACTAAAAGCAAAGGCTGTCAGTACAAACATTGAATGCTGGTTTGACAATACCTTGAAAGTTTTGGAAAAGTTTAAAATCCATTAAGTTTGAATGTTCTTACACTACCAATTAAAAGTTTGGGGTTGAAAAAAAGTCTCTCTCTTTCTTACACAAAAATAAAGTAAAAACAGCAATATTGTGTATAAATAATAATAATAATAATAATAAAAAATAAATAAAAAATTATATATATATATATATATATATATATATATATATATATATATATATATATATATATATATATATATATATATATATATATATATAATGTAATTTATTCCTGAATTTCCAGCAGACAATATTACAGTCTTAAGTCTCACAATTCTTCTAGAAATTATAATTATATTGATTTGCAGTTAAAGAAACATTTCTTTTTATTACTAGTATAATTTTTGATAATGGCTGCTTAATATTTTAGTGGAAACCATATTACAATTTTTATTTTAATATTGTTTGATGAGTAGAAAGGAAAAAAAAAATAAAAAAAAAATAGGAATAGGAAATTTTGTAACAATGTAAATGAGTATAAATAAATTATTTCCCCAAACTTTAGAACTTGTAGGCCTTATGCACTGAATCAAAAATAAAACAATAGAATAGAATTGTACAACAACAACAACATGCAGACAGACAGATAGCAAAACTTTACTCTTTTTGGCTGTTTAGGTGAAAAGTATTAGCATTTCCTTAAGAATTTAAACAAATTCAGGTATTATTCATGTTTATAGCACAAACAGTCTAAGAAGTGGAAGTCAAAGTCCTGTAATTATGAGCGGTAGTATTTACCTTAGCAAGCACCACAAAAATGCTAATTTTGCCACTTTACAAAATGCTGATGCATAAAAAATGCACATTTTGCTTTTGTTTGTGTGAGTCACAAAAGTGCATTAAGATAACAAAAGAGCTTGATCAGAAGCATCGGGACCCAACCATGCGGCTTCCCAGTGAGACCTTCTCAACAGGCCCGGGTCCAATTTATCAATTAGTGTAAGCATACTATTTTCATTTTTGATTAGGCAGTCCACACTCAAGTAACCATACAAAGAGCATGCATGACACACATACACAGAGACACACACACACTTCCCTTTTAAGATTTCACTAAGCCCATAATCTGATTTGACGTGCAGTGATGTTTGAAGTCAAGTTTCTCTTTGGTATACTAAAGCGTGAGGCCAAAGATCCTGGTGAGCAGCAATGGGATTTAAATAGTTTGCATGAAAAGCCCTCCAAATGAACCCATAAATAAGAAATGGACTTCTTTTTAGCTCTCCATCTCTTTCATGTGTAACAAGCTGCAAGGTGGAGATTAGATGGTCTTTGAGTTCAGTGTCAATTTGAAGTCAAAGAAAGAAGCTCTTTCCTTCACTGTTAAAGATAATGTGACTTGTATGCAGCCTCTGTAGAACCGAGACTAACAGATGAGGCTAGTGGTGGCTCAGTCTGGATTATGGCCAGAGAATAAAAAACACGGTCATATAGTGTTCTAACAGTACAACAAGATTTTTGAGAATGATGTGCATTTTCAGTGCATAATAGGCGAGGAGCATTAAAAGTATGTATTAATAAATGAAGTGTGACTTGATGAGAAATTACATTTTCAGATGTAATTATCCTCATTCAAGGCTACCTGTTACTTTTGAATTACCTTACCAAACAACAGGTAATTAATTGTACGCTTCCAACTTCCTCCACACATCTAATTGGCTTTGTAGGATATTATGATCAGTCAAGTGTATCTGGAAACCCTTTTCAGATACATACTGTATATATCTAAAAATTACATTTTATCCATTTAAAAAAACTGTCACATAAATTTCTCTCTCTTAACTCTTACCCTTCTGACTTTTTTATGCTAATGATTTAAAGGGGTTGTTTACAAGAAAGAAATGAATACAGGTTTTCTTTCAGTGCATTATCACAGCAGAAGATTGTCAACCATAGTAAAGTGCTTTAGTTTATGCCACATCGTATTTCAAAAGACTTCACTCTTCACTTATGCTGGATTTTATGATATTTTTTCAGAGAATCTTATCCTCTATCAGGCAAAAACATTATGTCCAGCTTGAAATGTCATAGCAAAATAATAATAATAATAATCTGAGGTACAATTTAAGACAAATTATGCACTGTAGTCCAAATCGAAGCAATAATAAAAGCGTTTGCCTTGGCAAGCACCACTGAATATGCTAATTTCATACATTATACAACATTTTGCTTGTGCATACAAAAAGTTACTTTTTGCATTATGTTAGTGACAGTCACAAGAGGCACATTTAGACAACAAAACATTAAGATCAAGACTCTTTTGCATCACAAAGGCCACAACCTTGCGGTTTCTCTGCTGGGTATAAGTCTTCTGCCAAAATAACCCTCCAAAGTTCTGTCTTAATAACCAGGAGCCAACTGTGGCTGGATGCTTATAAACTTAGTCTGTGTGTCTGGATGCTTTTGTTTAGTGTGCAATTTGGCCTGCTGTCTGCTCTTCCTGTCTTAATTAGGGGGAGTAGGAGTCTGTTTAATGGGAGGAATAACTCCCTTTCTATTCCAGTAGGAGCAAACATATGCCTTCACTTCACCACAAAACTAATAACACACACACAAATACACATACACACCAGCCCCAAAATGTATATAGCTACTTAAGCCACCCTTAAAAAGCACAAATGTCATTGCAGTAGATAAAATAAAACACAAGTGGCATTTATGTAAGGAACAATTGCAAAGCACACTTTTCAAGGGAAATATTTCACACTGTTTGGAAACTTTCTGCTCAACAGCTAGTGTCCAGGTCAGGATCATCTTCAAGTTCATGAATAATGCAGCTGGGTTCCATAGTCCACTCATTCAGAGGTCTGACATTCCTCCTTTAGAAACAATACAATTATTATGCAAAGTGACCAAGCAGGTTATCAACAAATTGGTCAAATGCATTACTCTGGGAAATCCCCATATTTTTTGGGGACTGAAGCCATTTATAGCCTTATAGATGAAAACACCATTAAAAAAACTTCCAGAAAAAGAACCAGAATCTAAATGGATACTGTGATCTTTAATACTTCTTGAGCAAACCTTGGAAGAAAATTAGTTTGCCCCTCAGACAGGTATGTCCTATGCAAATGTTCAGACCCACATCTGTTTTTTTGTCCACTAAAACTGTGCACAGTTTAACAAATAACTCACAGATTTGTATTGAGAGCATCTCTGGGACTAAATCAAATAGGGCCATTAAATGAAGGTGACAAAATAAAAGTTTAAGAACCAGTATGTAAAAGGCTGTTAAGATAACTTTTATACTTCTTAAGTGACAGGCATGCAAACATTGGGGGTGGTTAACTTTCACCACTGGCACAAGTCAACAGATTTTACTAATATACCTTAAATCATAAATGATGCAGCCCTGTATTTTGGCTCCAAATCTCAAGTGAAAATAGTCATTTTGGCTTCCCTTGACAAAATATTGAATTGTTCCCTAAATATGCATCCGCAACATGGCTTTTAGCACTATTTATGCTTGTCTTACTTCAGAAAAATGTAAGCAAAATAAAATTTAACTCCATGTTTCAACAGCAAAATAACTTCCTAATGAACCAGCAGGAACAGAACGTAATGTTCGTAAAACAAATGGACAACTGCTAGAGCAGTCAGACTAGCAAGAGATATCCATGAACAAAACGGAAACAAACAGAAGAGGGGAATGGCATGTTTTGTTCCTTGTTCCAGAGTTCTCAACCTTCCCTCTGCCATTGAAAAATACTGAAGAGATACTTAAAACAGAAAGTAAATAAATAGAGGCCAACACTTCCCGCCCACAAACGAAACTCTTTCACTGCATGAAGAAAATGGCAGCCCTTTCAAATTCAATTAAAGCCTCTTCAGGCACATTGCCTTCCTGTGTGCTTCTCAGGCCTTGTCTGGCAGCCTCCGCGCTGTCAGGCTAATGCTTCTCTGATCTCCCGCTGAAATTTCTATTAATCAGGACTGGTGTTTTCCTGCTTCCACTTCCACACACTCCAGTGACAGGCTGATTTGTTCTTGTATTTATTTAACCTCCTTTTTACTTGAAACTTTCATTTTTTTTCTTCTTATTTCTCCCACGCTAACCCCGAATCCTTGGATGTGCACAGATAGTGGGTTTAAATTGGTGGATTATTTGCTCTGCTGGCATGTTGGGAAAAAGAAAAAGTTGTTTAATATTCCTGGAGTGTTTTTGTGCTCTTGTCTATTATCATACTTTATATCTAATTGTTAAATTTAATGATAAATATTAGATGTTAGATTAGATGTTATATAAATATACACACATGCATATATGTATATATATATATTTATATATTTTTTTTCTCAAGAAAAATATCTTATGTTTATATATCTAACATATTTATTTATAATATATGGATATAAATAAAGACATGTAAATAAAAAAAAGTGTACTTACATATACATAATAAATATACACGGAACACACACATATATGTTATGCATACAAAAAGTTTATTTGGTATGTGATTAATTGCGATTAATCGTTTGACAGCACTAATATTTACTATTTCTTATTATGCTTTTAAATCTGTCTTTAAACTCAATTTCAAAGTAAAAAGGGGTGCTAAAGTTTGATTTTGTGGTGGCTTTGCTTTAAAATGAAGAGATTATAATCTTGATTCAAGAGATGAAGAATTTCAATGACAGTAATTGGTGTCAGGAATCAATGCGATTCCTTTACATTACTTTAAAAAAGTAGCTGGAATAGTTATTCTACTTATTACATTTAAAACTGATAACTTGTAACCTACGTCTATCTATCCATCCATCCATCCATCCATCCATCAGGGCACAAGGATCAACATCAGATTTGAATGTTCTCCCATCTTTTGAATACCAATTGAATAAACTCTATTTACATGCACAGCTTTAATAACAGCAACCTGCGATGATGGTTGTAATAACAAACAGCAGAGGCAGACAGGCATAGCAATTTTTGATCAGTTCTCTAGTTCCCTTGGAGAGGAGCCAAAGTCAATGAGAGAGAACTACTAATCAGAGGAGGAACACTGCTAACATCAATGTCCAATAGCACAATGATCCAGAGAGAAAGAGGGCAGAGAGGAATGGAAGTGCAGCACAACCATCTCATGAAGCAGTGGATGTTGATCTGCCAAGTCTGAACTAGCTCTCACAGTTCAAACAGCGACCTCTGAAATGGGCTGGAATATTTACAGAGCTGTGCTAGCATGTCGGCTGGTGTAGGAGATGATGTAGCCGCAGCATGCTAATTAACAGCATTAGTGGGGAGAGAGATCGATGTGTTTGTGTGGATGGATTTGAGAAAAACTGAGCATTGATTTGAGAAGGAGTGCAGTCTAGTCTTTCACCTGAACAACCAGGATGAACCTGCTCTGCTCCACCAAGTTCTTCTTTACACAGTTTACATTAGTTCATAATTTGGTTACTTAAAAAGTATAATTTACCATTTTCTGTTCTACATCTAATCACTAGACAATAGTTTAGGAGTGTATTTGGGGCTGTTGTCACATTATGATTTAAATCTACAAATAGCCTTTTCATATTTAAGATTTTTTTTTTAAAGCCTATATTAGACTGTTTGGCAACTTCCCTTACGAAAGGAAAATATATTTACCAATATATTTCTTAAAATATATTGTGATATATTGTAATATATTATTTTCCCTTTTTATTTTATAATATTTTATATATTTGAATACATTTAATAATATATTGATGGTACATATATTATATAATATATTGCAAAATATACAAATGATTGCCACTTTCAATATATTGCAATATATTGTAAAAAAATAAATCTATATAAGAATATATGCCTAATATATTACATGATATTTCCAATATACTGCAATATATTTTTCTTTCATAAGGGTTACCAAATAGTTTGACGACATGCACACAAAAAGATGACCTGTGTTTGTTAAATGGTTTCTTTTTCCTGTACAGCATGGATGGAAATGTCCAATAGATTTTTTGTAAGACTTCCAGGCTTGTTCCAATATAGAAACTTAGTTAAATAAACAATTTCACCCTAAGAAATATTCAGTAAAGTGCGTAAAAACTAGCCCCAGGCTTCTGTATACTATGAAACATTTTTGTTCAGCTTACTATCTTACACAACCATGCTTAGTTTTTGTTTTTATTAAAAAATAAAAAAAATAAAGAAATAACTGAGGTAAAGTTTAAAATAATATAAATATGGATATAAAGTCACAATTATGAAAAACCCAGACTTCCACAAAAAAGGCTGCTTTAAATATGTTTCTATAAGTAATATATAAAAAAAATCAATATGAAGTTGACCCATACCATCAAAATAAACATACACATAACACAGGGATCACACAAAATTCTCTGCCTTCCAAAAAGGAGCAAATTTTTGACGTTTCCACAATTACCTTTTAAAATGCAGGTATGTCCTTTTCCATGTTCACCAAATGTTTTTTTTTCTTTCTCTCACTTTTAGTTAAGAGGAATTTTTCTAGGATGAGAAGCTTAAGGCTTGACATGTCAGATTGATTCTTTTGCTCGAACAATTTGTTCTCGCTCAACACGGGCTAAATGACTGCCTTGCCATCGATCTGATGGCACTGCTGTTTGCCGTCTGGCCTTGACTGTTTCGAGTCTCAGGCATACATTCCTTTTTTTTTTTTCTCTCTGAATGTGCTCTGCCACTCGCCTTTTGTGTGCAATTATACCAGAGTGCCTTTACTTACTATTTGCAGATGGAGAGATACAAAGCTGGTGACCTTTGGACATATTACTGTTTTCAGTACTGTCGCACAGACATGGATGAGCAGACAAAGTGAAATGCTTTTATGCATTTGATAGAAGAGAAGTGCGCTTGTAATGAAAGGCATCTTTACCCATCCAGACAGCAATCTTTGAGTGTAGTTTCTTTCCTGTGTTGTGATGTATGTACACACTTACTTAGCTTTCTTTTTGGCCACTTGTCTGAGATAGTGTCTTATTTTATAGTTTTATAGACGTCTATTTTTTTTAAACTGTAATGCCTCTCAACCACACCAATATTGGGAACTACTAACCATTGGAAATCTATTCAAAAAATCCTCAAGGGGAAGATCCAGTAGCACATGATCAGCCTGAGATTCAATATGCCTTACAACTTCAAAACTAGTTTACCCCTGCCAAGAATGCCAGCAATCCCTCTTCCTTGGTGGAGGCACACTAAAGAAATGCATCAAGTATCCAGCAAAACTGGTTTCCAAGGAGACTCACCCATGAAGTTGAGGTAGCCCTCCCCTCCTAGACTCTGAGTAAGGAGACGGATGAGTTTATGCAGCTGGATGCCACGGTCTATAACAGGCGTCATGGCAGTAAGAGCACTCATGTTGGTGTACATCTCCTTGTCCATCAGCCAGAATGCCAATGATTTGTCCCCAACCAAGGCCTAGAAACAAGTGTAGAGATTTGAGCATGTGTGATCTTATATAAAGAGAGTAAAACACCAAATGGTAAATGGTAACCAGCAAAAATTGAGTTTCAAATTGACAAATTGCTAACTTGGTCATGGCTTTCAGCATAGGTAATAGATGCCTCCCCTCTCCTTCTGTTGGTCAGGGTGTGAACAATGTTCACCAAATCCCAATCTTCATCTCGAACTTCCTTCAGGACCTTTGATAAGCGATTAAGCAACAAAAAGTTAATGAGCAAGTGCTATTACCATTTTTGGTATGACTTCAGAATAATGTCTGTTTTCAGCAAGTAACTATACAGGAAGTATGTAATACATACTACATTAACACCGAACTTAAAGGAATACTCCACCCCATAAGGAAAATTTTGTCATACAGTAAATCACTTACTCCCATGTCATTCCAAATCCGTAAAGCTTTGTTCATCTTGGCAACACAATTTATGATATTTTGGATGAAAACCAGAAGGCTTGTGACTGTCCCATTGACTGCCAAGTAAGTTAGACTATCAAGGTCCAGAAAAGTATGAAAAGCATTGTCAGTATAGTCCATCTGCCATCAGTGGTTCAACCGTAATGTTATGAAGCTACGAGACTACTGTTTGTAGGTGAAGAAAACTAAAATAATGACTTTTTTTTTTAACAATTCTACGAAGATGTGCTGTTTTCTTTCAAATCAAAGCATAAATACACGTAGAAACAGTGCATCCTTGTGGTGCGGCTGACACAGAAGAGCGTAGGCAGTATGAGTGACGTGGAGAGACACAGAGAAGAGTGTTGACAAAGGAATTGATGAATAAAAGGGTTATTTTTGTTATCTTTGCTTACAAACAGTAGTCTCGTCACTTCATAACATTACGGTTGAAACACTGATGGCAGATGGACTATTCTGACGATGCTTTTCATACTTTTCTGGACCTTGACAGTGTACCTTAGCAGTATATGAGACAATCACAAGCCTCCAGGTTTTCATCCAAAATATTTTAAATTGTGTTCCGAAGACGAACAAAGCTTTTACAGGTTTGGAACAACATTTCAATTTTGGGGTGGAGTACACCTTTAATACTATTAAGTAATAGGGAAGCAAGATTAAGCAAGCACTAAGTAATAGCAAATTTAGAACAAAGGAAGTTCCTTATTAGGTACTTGTTAATTACTAAATAAAAAAATTGGGTAGCACTTTATTTTACAGTCCTGTTCCTCATGTACATACTATGTACTTATTATAGTAATTGCAATAGCTAAGTAATAACTAGGTACTTACCCTAAACCTACCCCTAAACCTAACCCTACCCCATGTAGTTACCTTGTATTACCAGAACTTTCTTAGATAAATACACTGTAAGTACACTATAAATACATGTAAGTACACGTACTGTAAAATAAAGTGCAACCAAATATTTTTATTGAAAACAACTTGTTAACGATGACCAATTAATAAATGATAACCAATTACTAATTACTAATCACAATACCAGGAGGTCTAAAAAGTTTCTTAAAATGATCATAAAATTTATTTTTTAAACACTTGCACCTCAAATGGGTTCTTCGTGGAAATGAATTAATAAATATTATATCCCCCCAAATAACTTGGCTACAGGTTGAGAATGTGACTACAACACTTATCAAAGGATAAACGTACATTCTTTGTTTATTTTAAACTTAAACATAGAATGATAATAATGATTAAAAAAAATCATTTTAAACATTTTAAACAATTAGGAAGTGATGCTAACGTTAGTTCACCATTATGAGCTTTATTCAGTGTCAGTTCAGTAAGTCTCTGACTTGAAAACACCAGTTATTATTGGCAGTAGCCTGGAGAGGACTCCTCTTCAGTATATGAATAAAACAATGATGTTCTCTGGTCAAAAACAATTTGCATCCTTGATGAAGACAGTTAATTGATTATTCTTTAGTAATTGGTCACAACTAGCAAGAAAGTGTCAATGAGGATATTTTTTCAGTAATTAATCGAATACCTAATAAGTACTTCGTTAATCTTGCCTCTATAGAAGCAAACAGTATTAAGTTCAGTGTTAATGTAGAACTACCTATTTCTTCCTGCATAGTTACTTGTTAACAGAAGACCATTATTCTATAGTGTTACCCAATTTTCTGTAATATCATCACTATTTATAAGGACAAAACAAACTTTGGATCCAATATCTGGATCAACAGAAATAAGATGCATTGTGAGCAGCTCCAAACTGAAAATGAACCAAAACCGAAGCTTACACATTGACCCCTTACATGAAAGGATGCAAACTGAATTCGTTGAGGTAGGATACATGAGTCTTTGAATAGGAAATGACAAGCAGACCCCGTGGGCGGCTAGATTTTTTCTACCGTGTCAAGCTGAGGTCGGAGCTGCATCTGAAAGTCAACTCGGGACGAAACTTAATGTAGCGAGCTCAATGGCCTGAGAGTTCTCTACAGACCAGGTGTGGGATCCTTCATGTGTGAAATCCCAGATTGCTGCTCCACATTCAGATGTCTGTCCACTGTCTTTCCCATGTCCCGTGGTTTGGAACAGCCATCTTGAAGCTGAATCTGTATTTAGTGGAAGACTGGCTCATTGACCACATTAACGGTTGGAGCTGGTGAATCCCATTGACTTTGCCAATACTGACTGTTGTTCTGGGTCGTTGATATGGTGCGCTTTGTGGGAGCGGGTCGATGGCTATGTTTGGACTCAGTGGAGCAGTGTTGAGGTCATTGACTGGATCAGTACTCTATGTTGTCCTCCAATGACTTATTTGAGAATGAGCTCACACTTCGAAAGAGTCGAAACGAAAGATGAAATTTCTGTTTGCAAAAGGTGACCTCCCAAACAGTTTCTAGCTTGCAAGTGCTCTGTGTTGATCTGACACGATTTGAGTGGCAAAGGGTCAACGAGCACAGCTGGATACTAGAGCAAGTCTGGCACCGTTCATCAGAACACAGGATTAAAGTATCTGTACTGCTCGAACTCTCTCTAACGAACACAAACACCTGCTTGCTGCGAGACACCTGTTTCTGATTATGAGTATTTACCTCAGGATGTTTTTTCCCTTGGTGAGCATATTAATTTGGCACATCATTTCATTTTATAAACATTTCAGAGCATACGGATAACTAGTCAGGAGGCTGGTGTTTGTTTAGAGTTTGTTTGGAAGTATAACGTGAGGGGGTGAGGAGAAACATACAGAGAGAAAATGTTTTTAATATTTAAAATTATTTTCCCCTGGATGAACCTTGTGTAAAAAAGCTTAAACCAGGCTAAAACGATTTTGGTCTCTTAGCCTGGACAAAACTGTCTAGGCTGGTCAATTTTGGCAATTTTAGGGGTGTTCTGACCATTTGTTTGCTGGTCAGCCATTGTGTCTTGGAAATTATCTAGACCATTTGAACCTCAGATTCCCTGCTTGGCCATGGTTAGTCTATTTTGTTGGTTTTAGAGGGGTTTGGGATCTTGTCAGCTGGCCAGACTGGGACACCAGCAAAATAGCAAAACAGACCATTTTTATAAGCTGGAAATCTGGTCTTCAGATGGTCTAGTAGGTCTCCCAGCCATGCCTACCTGGTTAGAATGGTCTGTTTCCCCACTTTTAGGGGAGTCTGGCCATTTGCCTGCTGGTGAGCCACTGGTCTCTTGGAAACCCTGCCTAGCCAAGTGGGTTAGATTGGTTTGACCAACCTGACAGGCTTGGCATCTGGTCTTTAGATCTTTAGATGGTCTCTCAGCCTGGTCAAGCTAGTCAAGTTGAAATATTTAGCTGATTTTAAAATTTTGGTTTGGATTGATTTTGGAAACCCTACAGATACAGTTAGGGTGCATCTAAGTCATTATCACAAATAGTAATCAACTAATGGCACATACTGAATTTAACACCAGTAGGGTGATAGCATGGTTGTGGAGGGAATAAGCATAGGGAGCAAAGAGACAGAAAGGAAGTGACTCTGACAGGCCCATCTCTCTCCGCTCCTCCTCTCCTGCTCACCATCATTAGAGCAGAAGGGTGACGGACAGATAAAGGAAACCTTTTAATAACACTGCAACCTTTTAAGAGGGGGCACAATCGACAGAGCCCACGGGCGAGCTGGAGCCAATCAATGCGGCTGTGCCCTGCCATCTACTCTTTCTCCTAGCCTCCCACTCCCTATCTGTTCCATCTCTCTCGCGCTTTCTCATTCTGTCAGTGAAAGGGGAGACATCTTCCACCTACATTTTCACAACTGCTCCCCGGAAACTTCTCTGTCTAAACAGTACTTTTCCTCATTATTAGAAGTGTTCCCTGCTCTCCCTGACGGGACTGACTCTCACTCTGTCATTAGCAGCAATGCGTTTTACAGATAGGGGACGAGGTCTGTGATAGAATCGCTCCTCTGAGGAAAGATGCATTTATGCTGTGGTGACATTTTAACAGCTGATCTTTTCCTTTACATTCATATGTTTTTCAAGTTCTGACTAAGATTAGAGAATTTTCCTCCCACGTAGTCTCTCGCCTGGGGAGCAAACTGTCCTATACCTTCTCTCTTAATTTTCTTATCTCTTAATTTTCCTTCCTGTTGCTCTCGCTCTTTCCATAGCAAGCTGTCATTAAAGTCCAAACTCAGCCATGTTCCATTTATTCAGAATTGACCCGATTAACTCCTGTACACAACTTTTTATTATCCTAAATTCGTCATTGCGCATTATTCCAAACACAAAATGTGTCTCCAGAATCTTTCATAAAATGTAATGACTTGCTCTGCCACTTAAATGACTTTCTGTTTTTGCATTCACATGGGCTATTGGTTAATGTTAACCAACAGCCATTTAAGCGCTGTCTGCATACATTCTGATACAGAATGCATATTTTGTTCAAATTCTAATCTTGCTTTTTTTTTTTTTCTCATTGAATCATCCTGGAATAGGTCACATTAGGTCAAACAGGTTTCTGCCTTTAAATTCTGGATATCAAATCACTTTTTTTTTTTATTATTACACAGAAGCAACATTCCCAATATGATTTTAAAGTATTATCTTTTTTATGTGCATCATATGAATAATTAGTACTTTTGTGACATAACTACTGTTATTGTGAAGCCTAATTAAAGACTAATCTTGAGACTACACAACTTCACATTCAGTGTTCTTTGAACCACATTAACACTTTTTAGCACCAACACAGACGCTGATCAGCATTTGATAATGAGCTGTAAATCCTTACCACTGATCTTCATGTTTAAGAACCAAAAGAAGAATCCTATAAAACGGAAGAACAGCATGAATCAGGAGCTGAAGAGGGACAGCACACTCATTAACGATTTTACTGCCTCGTTGCCCTTGTCCTTATATCATAAAAGAGGGGTGACCATGCATGGAAAACAAAACAAAAATGAATTATACTCACATAAAGTCACTTTCAGATTCGCTTTCATTTTCAAACTGATTTAAGCAGTTGCAGAAAGTTGTTTATATATTTAATTAGAACTGCTGTTATGAGGCTTTGGTTTATGATTTGCTATTTTTACAAGCACGATTCTTCATGCTTGCATACGTGATGCAGCAGAAGGACAGAGGATAGTCCCACACAGAAAAATATTAAATCACTTGTGAACATATTTTCAGGAAATTATTCAAAAACATAACTGAAAATAATTATTTGACAATGCAAGCAAACTGTCTTCATTATTAGTCTATAATTAGTTCACTTAAACATCAAATTATTTATCATTTAATTGTAATTATCCCCCCCCCCATGGAAATACATAAGGCAGAAATTTCAAACAGTACTCTGCATACAATGTAAGTGAATGGGTGGCCATTAAACTGTAAAATAATAATAATAATAATAATAATAAAAACAAAAAAACTAAAAGTGGTCTTTACATATTTCAAGTCTCCTGAAGCTATACAACAGAGTTACATGAGGGACATAGTAAAAATTAAATCAGTTCACTTCTTTAATCTTCGCTGTATGGAAATGTGCGGCTTGGACATTTTACTAAATAGCTTAATTTGTGTTTGACAGAAGATAAAGTCATACTGGTTTAGAATGACATGATGTAAATGATGACAAAACTGTCATTTAAATTAATCTATCCCATTAAGTATTATAACTTTGGCTAACTAAGACTTTGGCTCAGAAAAGTTTCCTTCCCTAGACAGAAGTTTGAATCACATGCATTCAAAGCCAAAGCTAGAAGCTGTGTTTATTTTCCCTCTTTTAAAAAAGATCAAATCAAAAGAACGGAACGGTTTCCTGTGGAGGGAGTGCATCAGGCCAGCGTGTTACATGCCCTGCCAGCACACTTACACTGCTTTACAAAGGCAATCTGTAAAGATCTTTCCGGTCGAAATATGCTGCAGTCTGCCCTGTCTGCCGTCTTTGTTGTGTTGTACTGTGTAATTCATTACAGTTCACTGAATGTGACAATAACTTCTGCTCACATTTCCTCTAAATATAATCTACACAAAGAGAAATCAGGAAGAAGCGGATGGGGGTAAAAAACGGTCAGGATTGTTAAATAAAAATTCCTTGTCCAACAAGCACATGTGCAACGAAGCTAAAAAACTGGAAGACACAGATAAGCAACATGAAACACAGAGACGTAAACAACAGAGGAACGGGAATAAAAAGGAACTCCAAATATACTGCGACACAACAAAAGAAAAAGAGCAGCAGAACTGAAATCTCAAAGCAAAGTGATTTTCCTTTCTGAATCCATTCCCCCTTTTTTTACGAGACACTTTTATGTGATAAAAAGCAGGTTTTCCATATTTGAGACAGGGTTAGTACACTAATACAAGGGAAGCAAGGGAGATGGAGGCAGAAACCACAAACTGCTTTTGGAAACGCAAAGTTTCTCGCTCTTGCAGGCCTTCAGAATGCGAATACAGTCTTCAAATAAATTTGCCACGCTGAACAGCAATGAGAGATGCGCAGCGTCAGTCCCTCTGAGCCACGGATTGTAAGGGAAGGATTAGAAACACGAGTCCCGGTAGGATGGCTTTAACACAGAGATTCTTAGATGATGTAGAGACGACAGGAGCTTGGGAAGAGTCTTTTGTGAAGCAAGGATGAGATCCGACTGTAATCTGTCTTTACAGTGGGTATCAGCTGTGATTTAGCAGTTCATTTGCTCTTTCAAAAGAAGAGGTCATCTTTTGTCGTAACATATGGACTACCTTGCACACAGCACATTAGCTTGATATTATGCAATTTTGCTAAAGTACATTATAGATTTACATTTATGCCCTTGGATGATGCTTCCATCCAAGAGTGCATTCAATGCTCGCATTTTTATCAGTTAATGCTTTTCCTGGAAACCCCTTGACCTTGCTGTTGCTACTATATACACTTACGCATAAGCAAATGGCATCATTAGCAAATCATTAGCATTTTTTACATTTAAATTGGTAATGGAGGATTGAAATGCAGAAGCGCCTGTGTCTGTGTTTGCGTTTATGAGCAGAAGAAGGGCATAAATAGACAAATCAATAGATGATAAGCTGCTGTGTCATCTCATTGGGACTGGCCAACTCCCAGAGGTCAAAGAGGTCAGTACACACATGCTATAAGTCTTAGAACACCTTCGAATCCAATCAATATTCAGAGTTTTTTTCTAGAAAACTATTCTACTATTCTACAGAAGTGTGATACATCTGACAAAACCTCATACACATTTTTACTGTTATTTTTTTTTTGTTTCAGGTGTCTGATCATTAAAGCTGCATTTTTAAGTAGTAGTAGTAGTAGTAGTAAAACTGTAAAATATTATTATAATTCTAAATAATGGTTTTATATTTTAATATACTTTGTATGCATTTATTCCTTTAGTGACAAGGCTGAATTTCCATCAGTCATTACTACAGTCTTCAGTGTCACATAATCATTCATAAATCATTCTAACAAGCTGATTTATTATCAATGCTAGAAATAGTTGAGCTGCTTGATTTTTTACTTTTATGAATATATTATTTGATAAGAAGTTTAAGAACAATAGCATGTTTTGATTAATAGTAAATAGCATGTTATCATTTTGAAAATGTTTTGTTTTTTTACTTTTAGTTAGTGTAGTAATTCTAATTAGATTTAAAGACAACAAAAGAAGTATAAAAATAAAAATAAAATCATGCTGAGCAATGGAATAACTAAATAAATCACAAATTATGACGATGCAAATAAATTAATAAAAGATAAAGAGACAAATGTAAATAACTAACTTGATAAATTGATTAATGAAAAATAAAATGCTGCTGGCTGGACTGCATTGTGTTCTTGTAAGGATATCATTCAGACACATCACAAAGAAAGCAAACTACTGTTGTGCCATATGGCTCTGAATATGACCATGCCATAAAAGCCTTAAAGAACCTAAATAAGATGTAATTGCTAAAGATACAGCTAATGAAAGTGAGGAGGACAGAGAAGAGAAAAACAAATGTTTTTAAGGAAAAGCAAAGTGCAAACTGTGCCTCCATGCAAGTCATATGCAGCTGTAATTCCTCAACTGTTCAGTAGAGGGAGGAATGAGTACACAAACTTCAGACAAAGCTTTAGGACAACTGGAAAGACTTCTCTAAAAACAGTCACAAGTTAAATATTAAGAACTCCCATGCTCCCATGGGGAAAGATGGCAGATTTCAAATTTGGAGATCATATTCTCCTCTAAATCTCTCTGCTAACACATTCAATGGCCAATCAAGACTTGAAGCTCGAGAAAACAGTACTGCTGGCACAACATATCATCTTCTCTCTCATCATACGTTTACAATAATTCCACATCTCCTGAAATCTGCTATTTAACCAAACAAACAGGAAATGCACATGCCTTAACCACAGACTTAATTACTGCAAACACAGCTCCCCCGCAATCACACACAATCAGTGCAGTCTGACGGGAGAGAGAGCCAGTTATCTGCCTTAGCGATCACCATATCTTCTTTTCTCTCCATCCTTCTCCCACATTTCTCCTCCTCAGACCACAGGAAGGGAAATAAAAGTATATAGATACATAATTCATCCACCTGAGGTTGAACTAAAGCTCCAATATGCTCGATTGAGGAAGCCAAAAAGAGTGACTTCCCATTACAATTATGCATTATAAGCTTTAATTGTTCCTCTTGAGAGCAGACGAGCACGAGGGTGGGGTGTTGATGTTGGTGTGGATGTAATGGAAAATTATTAGATAATTTGATTTAATTTGCTTAAGCAAATTAATCAAATCAACAGCCACATGGAGCTTAGCACCATGAATTAAACAAATAAGGTCTGTGGAGTACTTTTAGCCAGGGAGGCCAGAAGGATATTAATCTGTTTTCTAGTGGCACTGCTGGTAATTACACACGATGGCTTTATTTGCCACCATGACCTCTTTCTCCCAGAGCACACAAGAGATTGCTCGTGCATACAGTAAACTCAGATGTAAATAAATGCTCACGACTACACACAGATAAAATAAATGATCAAACTCATAACAGACTAAAACTTGCTCACAAAGATCCACGCCAAGTCCTTTTGTAGTTAACAATATACGTGATACTTGAAATACAATAAGGTACTGTTTGAGAGGTTGTGCTGTATTGTTAATATAACCATGTTAGCTATGACATGCACTGGGTGTGCTTATTGCTTTAAGGGTTACTATATAAAATAAACATTTTGCATAAGAATAAAAGAAGATCAAACAGTTACAGTATGTAATTCTACGGGTGCTTTGAAACCATATAGTGCCATGTGGTGAAGGAATGTTATAGCTGCTACTTAATCTTGTAATATTGTTTAAGTTTTATAAAACAAAACACAACACAAATTAAACAAATTAAACAAAAACGTAAAAAGACGACACAAACAAAACTTCAACAACATAAATTAAACAAAAACCTCAAACGACACAAACCAAAACCTCAAGACAACAAAAATAAAACTTCAACACAAAAAACAAATGAAACAAAAACCTCAAACAAAACAAAACCTCAAAACAGCACAAACAAATCTTTAACACTACATAAAACAAAAACCTCAAGACAACACAAATAAAACTTCAACACAAAACACAAATGAAACAAAAGCCTCAAACAACACAAACTAAACAAAAACCTCAAGACAACACAAATGAAACTTCAACACACAACAGAAGTGAATCAAAAACCTCAAACACAAACAAAACAAAAACCTCAAGACAACACAAAATGAAACTTCAACACAAAACACAAATGAAACAAAAACCTCAAACAACAAAAACTAAACAAAAGCCTCAAGCCAACACAAACTAAACAAAAGCCTAAGAAAAAAAAAAATTATAAATATATAGGACCAGGCCTGGGACATTATTTTATGTTTGTTTTTTATTTTGTGCGCACCAGTCGTCCGTGAGGGGCTGGTGCGCTGTTTTGTGTTTATTTTTGGAATTATTAAAATGTTTTGATTGTCCGCCGGTTCCCGCCTCCTTCTTCCCGATGATATTGAGTTTTAATATTATTACATATATATATATATATATATACATATATATATATATATATATATATATATATATATATATATATATATATATATATATATATATATATATATATGCTATACACACACACACACACACACACACTTATTGCTTAAAATAAAACTTCAACACAACAAAACAAAACCTAGACAAGAAAAACCTAAACAAGGTACAAGATACAAAATAAATAAAATTAAATATGCTATGATGCTTATGTGGGAATGTGAATTTAAGTAATGCACAAAGAAACACCTATATGATACTGTACGTGTCAGTTGACCTCTCCTCCCAACAGACAGCAGCAGACATTATAACTGCCACCCGCCACAGGCCACCAGAAACTCATTGTGATCTAATCTGCTTTTCAGTTATAACTTCATTTCCATTTCTCTACTTCAGGAAGTATGACTGAACTCGCGCTCTCCTCTCTGCCCCGCAAATCAAACGGCATCGTTAATAAACCTATTGATTCCACATATTAATGTATTCATCACCGAATACAGTGAGGGAGAGAGAACAGCTGCTCTCTTTATGGAAATCTCTAAAGATTTCATTAGCTTTTGGGGAGGTTTCATTACGGACCGCGGCCCTCTTCTCCTTCTGTTTCTCTCCAGTCTGTTCATCATCTGCATTATCGATTCGGAGAGGCGGACATTTTAATTTCACAAGTGAGCCACGCTCAGCCGACCTCCGTCACAGCGCAGCGCGCAGCTGAGAAGCCCTAACACAGTGTGTGTGACATAGGAGGAGAGGACGAGAGACACAGAAAGAGAGAAAGAGGTGGAATTCAGAATTAAATCAGGAGGGAGTTTGCCCTTTTGAACAGCTCATTGTGAAAGAGAGAGTTATGGCACGGAGAGGTGAAGCATGGACAGGAATTTCTTTGTCTGAGGGGGGTCACAGACGCAGGGTTACTATAGTTTGTCAAGGGATTAAAAGAAAAGTTCATCTAAAAATGAAAAATTCATTTACTCACCCCCATTCTTGCAAACCCATATGACTTTCATCTAAAAATACCATAAAGCTGGAATACAGGAGTTGGGTTGTACTCAAAGTCTTCTGAAGTCTCTTAAATTCAGCAAAGCTGCATTTATTTGATCTATTCTAATACATTAAAAAATTTAATTTTTTCCTGTAATGGGAAAACTGAAGTTTCAGTCTCCAGTGTCACATGATCCTCCAGAAATCATTCTAAAATGCTGATTTGCTGCTTAAAAAACATTTCTTATTCTTACTATCAATGTTAAAAGCAGTTTTTTTCAGGTTTCTTTGATAACGTACAAAAGAATAGCATCTATTTGAAATAGAAATCGTTTTTAACATTATAGTTATACAATAATGCAATTTAGTGATATTTAGATATTTAACTTAAAATATTACATAAAAACACAAAAGATTATTAGTATAACTTTTAGCATGATTTATTTTTGTAAATGTCTTATTTAAAGTTTGCGCAACAGAATTTATAATAAGATATGCAAAACTTTAAAACCATTGTCATTTATACCACAACTGGGGCATAATTTGACCATACACCAGCATAAGATGAGATTTCAGAGCTACACTAAAACAAATGATAAGATTTTCATTAAGGTTAATTTATTACAGCTACATTTTAAAATAAATGTTGAAAGTTAGTTAACTAAATTTATTTAAACGTAGCTAAAATAAATTGATTGCAACCACGTACCTTAATTTTTTTTTTTTTTTTCAATGAATATATTTTTCAGTGTATGGCTACAATGCTAATGACACAAATTTTGGTTTGTTCCCACACAAAGCTATCAAATGTCTTTAGAAGACCTGAAAAAGGACACACATTGTACCTGTATGCTTTTGGAAAAGAGCAGCATCACCATTCCACAAACATCATAATGTCACTCGGGTTTGAACCACATGAGTGTGAGTAAATGATGTATCAAATTTTCATGTTGCGATTAACTGCTAATGCTTTTATCACAGTATACAGTCTTATCATGATATTGAAATTTAGTTTAAAAAAGTGTTGTCATAATACAGTATATCAGGTTTAATAACTTTTTTCTTATAACAAAAATAGCTGAACATTTAAATAATACAGTTGATTTGAACAATGTGTTATTAAATATTGGAATTACCTTAGATTAATTAATGTTTAGAATCATTTTTTATTGGAAGTTTATGTTAAGTAATGAATTGACTAATGTAAATTAATGAAGCCTTAATGTAAAGTGTGACCGAGCAATAAAGAATCAAAACATTTCCAAACAATATCTAGGGCATGTTTAGTCCAGATTAAAATGTAAAAAAGTTATTTTAATAAATAGCCTATTAAGTCTAAATATTTAAGTATTTGGCACTGTGGTGCACACCATAGCGAAAACAAAAATCTGAATGGCTGTTTAAATAATTTAAACATGTTTTGAAACAGAAAGTAGCGCAGCTGTTTGTTTACAGGGTTTCCAGGGTAACGGCTGCATTTCTGCTGTTCTGCGCCATCTGCTGTAAGAGAGTACGGTGCGCTTTCTTCCAGAGCGTCTCTCACGCATTCAGCCATGAGCTTCTCTTCTGTGCTTTGTTTACACACGCTCTTATAGCGGTGTTATGCAGTGTGACCATTTGTTGGGATAAGTGTTTTTAAAATGCATTTAAAATTCAGAATAATTTGTAATAAATAATTGTTATCTGTATTTTTAAGTGCCCACGATAACAATATTGTGCGTAATCATTATCGTGATATCGCATTACCAAATACGGGCACATGTCTAAAATGATGACAGGGCTGTCATTTTGGGGTTAACTGTTCCTTTAAGATTGTAAACAGGGATACGCTTGATATTCTGTGCTCAGCTAAAAGGCAATACAATTTGCAAGTCTGTTTTTTATATGATTGAATACGATTTGTTTCACTTGTTTTCAATTATTTTTCGGGGGTTATGTTCTGGTTTGGTGCCAAGCGTGAAAATTTTGACTTTGCTATACGAGACTTGAAAGCGATTAGAGTTTTGGAAGTCATATTGAATAAGCCTGAAGAACGAGAGGAGTGTGTGTGTGTGAGAGAGACAGAACAAGCACAGAAAATAAATAAATATTAAATCACACAAATACAAAGGCTTGCTGTAATAGAGAGATAGAGACGGGGATATCAATACACAAACCTTTTAATGGCATTCAAAATGCTGCCAAAGGACGAATGAAAGATGAGTAAAGTGGGACTGAAATAGAAGCCCAACAGAAAAAAAAAGTGGGCTGCTATCTGAACTGGCTGTGCCAGATCTCAGATTACTCTGAACTCACGATGCAAACTCAAATCAATACTCTTCCTTTTGTCATTTTAAAAAGGCATCGTCATGCAAAAACCTGGCTCGAATTAAAGTGGAAATGCCCACGCTGATACATGCGTAGATAGAGCTGGGCCAGCAAGGGATTTGGATGCTCGACAGCCACTGCGCAAAGACTACAAATACACAGCTTCATAAAGAGAGATGACCTCAAAACAGTGAACTGCAAACATCAAACAACATCATTTGCACAGAACCAAACACAAAGGAGCAACATCTGTGTGGAGAGGGAGAAATCACAGGAGACGGAAGCTCACCTGAATCCATTTGTCTGGCACGGCCATGGTCAGACGATAATCAAAGCCCAGTCCTCCCTCTTCAATGGACCTGCACAGGCCTGGCATCCCTGATACGTCCTACACAAAATCCATCAGGAATGGAGAGCAGTAAAAAGTGTGTAAATGTGCATTGCTTTTTGGAAAAATGCAGATTAAGCTTTGTTTTAAACAAGCTGGCTTCTATCTGATCCAAGCTAATCATTACAAATATCTAACCATTCATTAACTAAGATACATTTAATTGGCAAGCAAAATGACATCAGATATTTAGGGCCAGATTTACAAAATTAGCATTACACCACAATTCCATAAAAGCGCAGATGGGAGGAGAAAATTATGTGGGTGATTCATTAACAATTACCAACAATTTAGGTTTTAAATAATGGCACAAATACCAGTTTAAAATACCAATGTCAAACGGTTTGGTACTGTCAGCTGTTAGTAAATCTGGACCTTAGTCTTGTTTTCTTAAAAACAAAACTACATTAGTTTTTGCTTAAAACAAGAAATAAAATATCAGCAAATGACTAATAAAATAATAATCATATTTCCCTTTGCATTATTTGTTTGTCTTGCCCCACAGACACATTTTTTTAAACATAAACTTACTTAATATCTTACATCACTTTGCTTCCCAAGTAAATGTACTGTATCTTGAATATTTGTACTGGAAAACAAGACAAAGCTATTGAGGAACATAATATTTTTTTGCAGTTTAATTAAAGTAAATGAGGATTAAAATCCACAAATGACCCTAAAAGCATCATAAAAGTGTTCCAAACTATTTTTCCAAGTGTCCTGAAGTTTTGTATATCTCATCTCCACAAAGCCTTTTCCTCTGGCAACAAGAGCATTGAATCAGTTGAACTCATGAATCAAATCAGTCCTAGTTGTGACTGAATCATTCAGACTGGTTTTGTGAATTGGATCAACTGATTCACTGAAAACATTTGATGTAAAAAAAACAAATTATATTCACAAATTGGACTACTTTTCTAACAAATGTGCCAAGGATAGCTGTGGTGGATGTCATGATTTTCAGTGGACGCTGACTCAAATTCACACAAAGCTATTAACCAGTTAATATACCTTAGACCAGTTTAGACTACTTTAAACTGGAAGTGTTAGCAAAGATAAAGCCAAGGTGCAGAGAACACATAATATATAGAGAGAACATTTTGGATTGAGTCTTCCAGTTCCATTGAGATCTGACTTGTCCAGTCAGTTTCCCACTTTATATGCAACATCAGTGTTAAGAAAATGTAAGGACTGAATATGGCCATCCAGAACACACTTTAACCGATGGAGTCACTTTCTTTTGCAAACCTTTGATGCTCGAAAGCAAAGTATCCATTGGTTGGACGGTAAGAATGTTAATTTCAAAGAGGTTTTGAACAAAAAGATTAATTTCAGATTTGATTTCCCTGCATTGAGAGGGGTTTGGGACTGAGTAAATGTATGAAACGAATGTTGCCTGGTTTGAGGCAACCCTTGAGATACAGCTTCCGTCCATCTTCAGGGATGCTGTTGTACTCTTCTACTTCCCCGATCATTCTGTACTTTTGATTAATAACATTGGCAGATGGGTGAATTAAAGCAATTTGAAAAATGCCTGCTTGAATTACAACCTGCCTGTGGGTCATACGAGACCAGCGAAGAAGAGAGTGAAACAGATCCATACGGAGCCTGCCCCTGAAAATCTCTCCTGCTCTTTTCTTGAATCTTTTGGCCTTAATCACCCAATTATCACCCTGATCCATTAGCCACGGCATTCAGCTCCGACCTCACAGGAGCTTAGATTTAAATAAACGCACCGGCACAGAGCAGGAGAATTGAAAAGAATTAAATGAAATTTCCACTTGGGAGTGAAAAAAAAAAGGTAATGGGAGCTGTAATTGGTGGGAAAGAGGAAAATTTATACCCCCTGTGAAAAAATAGAAATGCACCCGGTGCAGGTAGACTCTCACCTCTGCTACAGTGATGCATTGTGGGTAGAGCTTGTGGAGAATGTAATTGGCCAGCATTAGATAGACAAGTGCGTCTTCATCCACTTGTATCCCGAAGTACTCGCTGTAGTTCCCCGAAAACGACGTGCCTGGGCAAAACCAGATAATTTGACTGTGCGATTCGGAGGAAATTGTGCAGTGGGATATGGATTAATGGCACCACAAGCTTTTCACAAGTGTAATCATTTTACTGTAATATGTATAGAGCTGCCAAGGTCTCCCATAATTTATGATAATGGTTTAAGAAGGCCTTTCAAATCTATTCATGCAGTTAGTACTTTTCCTCCATGTGCGATGATTCAGAGCTTTATTAATACAACATAAATGACATAGTTGACATGTCTCTTACACACTATTCAGGAATCAGTGCATCAAAGCCTTCACATTTCATCTAATTGAACTGATTCAGAGATGTACAGAGGCTTTTATACAGAGTCGCTCTCTATATAGACCAATACAGACAGTAAAACTTTACATATATGAAGTACACCATTTTCTTCTTGAAGTAAGTAACATAGTACATGGACATAGCGATGCATATTAAATAAATTAAATTAATCCGTAAATCTGTTTCATTTTCAGTAAAAAATTATGTGTTTATATAGGATAAATGTTAGACCTACTTGAGAACCAGAAGCAAAATTGCATTGCATGTTTCCAGAGAGATGGCTGTGTCTGTTATTAATATTTCTAAGCCTATTTTCTCATTTTAAGCATGAATTAAACAATTTAGTGAGTTTAATGGTAGGATTGGAAAGCTTTAATTTCAGTTTTCACAGTAAATCAGCATACAGCACAAAAAATATAGACCGATTCCTGAACGAATTACTTCTTTTAGTTCTTTTTACCTTGATACTTCGATATTTCAACAGATAAAGACTAAATACTATAAAGACAATGATTTGTTTTTACAATGAATGATGGCTTGTTTACAGGTGCAGAACAACTAACCGATGCCATGGTGGTGGTACAGCATTGAAGTCACAGCATCAAACCTGAAGCCATCAAAGTGATACTCCTCCATCCACCAGCGCAGGTTGGAGAGGAGGAACCGCACCACCTCCCAGCTGTGGGAAACAGAGAAAGACATTTCCTCCAGAGCTTCCACATAACATCCAAAAATCAATCAACTAGAACACACTCTGGTGCATATAAATACAAAAAAACTAAAAAACAAAGCAAAATGTCAAGCTGTTCACAAAGGACACATTGTACTTGTAATATCTGTTCAATGATTGACTCATCTGCCACGATAATGTTTTTGAATTATCTTCATTTGGGAATTATCTTCAATATTTAATGTAATTTTCGTAAATTGTGTTTAATTTGATTGAGTACTAGCCATTTCATGTAATGATTTAATTTAAGTTGATTTTAAGTTAAATTGATTGACAGTGCTTAAATCACACAATTGAGAAATGAATTCCTTCTCTGATTAAATAGTAGCTGTTACACAGGGTTGGTTGATTCAGCCCAAAAAGACAGATGGAGAGAGAAAGAGGAGCAGCAGGTTGGGCGGCTGGTGGTGGTGTGATTCCCTGAGGAGAACGATGAACAGTGTGTGAACGAGGAGGAGATGAAACTAACTCAAGACTGAAACCATTCTTTCATGAGAAATGGCACTCTGAGAACAGCCTCCTGCTCTCCATCTATGACCCTTACTGCTTTCCTTCGTCCAGAACCGTTTAAATCCTGCATGAAGAGTATTACCCTAATAATGTCCTAGACCAGGGATGCTATGCTATGGATGCCAAAATACGATAAATCCCTTGAAAGAATTATGCACATTTCATATACTACCAAGACCCAATTATTCTGTGCAAAGAAAGCACTGTATTAATGCAGAAGTATAAATCAGCCTTAAGGGTTCTCTGTTCTAAGTATAGATATAGGTATAGATAGGCTACATTAGATTACAGTATGTGACACCACTATGAAATTACCAGTTTGTTGTGTGTGCAACTTATACATTAAATACAATGTATAATTTGTACATTAAATAATCTGTCATAGAGTATGAAATAAATACCCTCCAAACCCGCGTTAGCTCTGTTCCTGCAGGAATGCATTTGCATAGACACAATTAATATTGATATTTCCACAGTATGTGCGATGCAGAAATATACATTTGTTTACATTTTGCAGAACAGATGGAAGAAGATGTGCATTTGGTTTGTTTTGTTCAGATGTTCGGTAACTTAGAGGTCACGTGAGGAATTTTCACTCTTTTCCGTGTCAGATGTATATACATATACAGTATAGGCTAATACAGTGAGACAAATCAGAAATTTCATGAGCTGTTACTCCAGTTTTCATGATCCTTCAGAAATCATTCTAATATATTGATTTATTACCAGTGCTCGGAACAGTTTTGATGAGTAATGTTTTTTGGCACCTGTGACATTTTGTTTACGATTATTTGATGAATAGAAAACTAAAAAGAACATCACTGATAGTAAATCAACATGTTGTAATGATTTCTGAAGGATTATGTGACACTGAAGACTGGTGTAAAGGCTGATTCAAATATATAGATATATAAATATTTAATATATAATATATTAAAATAGTATATACAGCATATATTTTATCTATATATCTAAATAAAAATAACCTGTAGATATACAGTATATAATCCAAAGTAAGTTTTTTTTTTCTCTTACTCAAGTAACTATTCAGACTATTACAGTTTTTGGGTACCCACCTCTGCCCCGGTATATATATATATATATATATATATATATATATATATATATATATATATATATATATATATATATATATATATATATATATATATATATAATCCAGAGAATAATTACTTTGTGTTAAGTCGACAGCATTATTTTCCTGAAAAGTAAAGACTTTGAATCAGTTTTTACTCAAACAATGCTGCTAAACTTTACAAATAATTAAAAAGCAGCAGCAAGTTAAATACTGAAGCACACACACACACACACACACACACATAATGTACATATATACATATGCAACCCTGAACCACAAAACTTGACTCGCATGGGTATATTTGTGTGTGAGTAAAAATGTTTTTTCTTTATCAAGAAAGTGGCAAGGTGAAAACTAGTTTATTATAACATTAAATAATTCAAATACAGATTTTGATTTTCAAAGACTTATTATTATAATAACTGATTATTTCCCCCCCGAAAATGCAATATTTTTCATACGGAAACTGTTGAAAATACACAACATCAACATATGACAGCCTATGAACTTGGTCAATACCAATCTTATTAATAGCTTATGTTTCTTCTCCGCCACAGAAACCACCAAATGTTCATCAATGCCATCAAAATTACTACTTTTTTTAGGGCTGCATGATAGGATTTTCAAATAGTTGTTTCTTGGCCTAATATTGTCCTATCCTAACAAACCATACATCAATTGAAAGCTTATTAATTCAGCTTTCATATGAATCAATTAACTGAATTAACCTATAAACTGATCCTTAATTCTCAGGGGGGGTTTTTTCAGACCCATTATTTACTCCTTGCTGACCCCTAGGGTTCCCCAGACCCCAGTTTAAAAACACCCTGCCCTAGAAAACACCCTAACAACTGCATACAAAAAAATAAATAAAAATTCAAACCTACGTTTTTGCACAGAGATATACCACTCAAAATATATAATATAAAAAATATAGAAAATCTAAAATTCAAGTTTTAGTACAGAAACCCACTCAGGGTTGAAGTAAACTGAATGTATCCCCTGATGCACACCGTGATATCCCATTCACTTTTTGGATGAGGCCCCAGCACGGTCTCTCCTCTTTCTCAATCCTTCATTCCTGCAATTAAACTAAGTACCATGTTTTCAACAGTGGGCCTATGAAGGCATCCCAAAGTAAATCGAACTTTCTCGCCGTCCCCCGTCTCGTGTGCATTCAAACATGTGATTAGGTAGAACAGCAGGGGTTCAATCCTAACAACGTTATGCTTTTAATTCTTTGATTTTAACAGTGTTGTAAAAGCATTCAGACTCACCGCAGGAGCGTTCACTTCATTAAAAGCGATAAGAACCTCTAGTTACTTCACTACTTTTTTAAACCCGCTCACCACATTGGTGTCACGTCCACAAATAATATCTACAACCACAGCTATATTTCCAAGCAGGCACTGATGTATTCAGTCCACACTCATAGAGATGTGCTTAAAGTCATAATCGTGTGCTTGCATGCTTGTATGAATACATACGAGAGCGTTCACTGCAGTACATAGCAGCAGGCCTTGGTAAGAGTCACCAGGGGTGGTTAAAAGGAGTTTTGCCTTGGCTTTGTGGAAACCCTGGAGGTGTTTGGTTCAGTCCTGTACGTTTCAGATTAATAACATTTGGACTGACCCAGGAGTGCATAGCTGTGGGGCTAAAGAATTGTAGCCTCTACAGAAGTGATACAATACAGCAAATAAACAATATCATCAATTTAAGATGAGGGAATCTGCAGGGGTCTTATCAAGGACTCTGGCAAAAGTAAAACTTACACACACATATTATATATATATATGAACATATTCACACCCACACCTCAAAGCCAAACTCTAAAAACCTGAGGTTCCAACCTGATCTATCTGAACTGCTAAAATTGGAACATCTGCATCCGACCCAATATTATTCTATTCTATTCTATTCTTAATAAAAGAAAACATTAATTAAACAATAATAGCAAATATTTATATTACATAAATAGTTAATAAAAGTATTCATTTATATTTTATATTTTATATTTTATTTTTTATTATTATTTTACATTATATTACATTATTTTATATTATATAAACATTATAATAAATTATAATAAAGATAAAAATATTATAATATAATATTACACATTATAAAATATTAAAATAAAAATAACTATACAACAACAAATATTTATATTTATATTGCATAAATAGTTAATACAATAGTTATTTCATTACTGTTTTGTATAAAATAGGGACATTTGATGATGACGATGATGATGATGATAATAATAATAATAATAATAATAATAATAATAATAATAATAATAATAAATACTTTTACGTAATATTTTATACAATATTTAGTATTTTTTCAATATAAATAATGATATAATTATTACATAAAATACGCAATCATTCATAAAACATTAATTAGAATTAAAAAATATATATACTAAAACTAACCATAATAATCACATCAACAAACTATAATATAAACTGTAGACCTCCAATTCACATAAAAACTTACGTGTGCATAAATTCACAAAAATGCACAGAAATCCACAACATCTACTGCTGTGCATCTGCGAATACATGAATGGCCATTATAACAATTCAGTCTCGGCAAATGCACACTCCATTGCCACATCTTCCCCTTTCACATGCACAGTTTTTCAGTGCAAGAGATAGTCTTGCCGCACACTGATAAAAAGCCATGCATATTATCCCCATATGAAGCTTTCATAAACAGAGGCAGATTGCATTTGTGCATCTGTGGAATCTAACGGGAAGCTGCTCTGATATGATAAGGTTACAGAACCCACAGGCCTGCCTCCACCCTCACCATAAACAGATTAGGACCATCACCTCGAACTGACAAGAAACGAGAGAGAGAAAAGGTGGGAAGCACAATAAGATTCCCACCGAGGCCAAATAGAGATGAGTGATGAATGGTTGTGATAGTTGAAACCCCCACAATCCTTCAACTTCAGACCATTTTTAAACAAATCAGCTCTTTCAAACCTCAAGCACTCCAGCAAAGTAGGGCATTGCTGATGTGTCATGACATCAAAGCATTTAATATGATTTTCTCATTGAAATCGTTTAATACATGCGTGTATTTGTTCTGTAGGACAGAGGTGAGAGCGCAGGGCAGACGCTGGAGCCCGTGAGGGGTGATCATTCAGGAGAGCGCAGGTAGCGGTCAGACGGGCCACTGACCAGGACCATCAGACAAACATCCAACACCATCTGCTCTGCGTGTTCACAATAGACGTGTAACACACAGTTAAACACTTCAATCTGACAGTCAAACTATGAAAGCAGCCTCATTCTGCTCGTATGAATTTGACACACGAGGCTGTTTTTTTTTTTCTTAAACAAAATGCTTCTCACAATGAATCATTTAGTAGAAAACTGGCATGAAAAATGCATCTCTTTAAAGAAGTTTTAACTAAATGTATGAGAACACATCAGTGTTGCCTTAAATATGAACACTTCTGGCTTTTAATGGATGTTGTTTACTTAACCTTTGCCATTATAATTATACAATTTCCATAACTGGACTTGCATTGCTAATAGATGATAACCATAAAGTCATTTCTATTATAAATCTTAGATTATAATAAAAGCAAATATTGTTGTGTGTGTGTGTGTGTAGTTTTGCATAACAGGAATACATTATATTTCAAAACATTAAAATAAAAATTATTTTAAATTAAAATAACATTTCACAATTTTGCTTTTACTACTAATACTACTACTATGTACTTTACCACTTCTACTACTGTTTCTGCCATATTGTTACGAATGCACACACGAAATGAGAGATCCAATTGCAGTGTTTTAATAGGGTAATCCAAAAATCTAAATCCAACAGGCAAAAGGTCAATAACAGAAGAGCAGTCCAAGAAACAAGAATCACGAAAGACACTAGGGAACATGAAAAAGCAGGGTGACATAAAACAAGGACTCCACGAAACAGATAGACACAAACCGGGTATATATGGACAGGTGGAAAAGATGAAAGTGGGGACAGCTGAGTGCAATTAACAGGTGTGCAATTAACAGTGATGAATGGGACAAAGGCTTGTGGGAAATGTAGTGCCTGCAGTGGGGTGACTCTAAGGGGAAGTGAGACCACTAGTGGACACCCAGAGAAACACAGACCAGTGTGACACACATTTGATCAATTAAACTATTAATTAGATTGATTTGAATCAATTTGATTTGAATTTGACGTATTACCATTATTATTATTATTATTAATAATAATGATAATTAATATTAGATTACGTAATGTTACTATTAATATATTGATATGGATTTAAAAAACATTTTGTTTATATCTTGTGTCGTCCATTTCCATTTCCGAATCTATATTTTTATCTTTTTACCATTTCATCCTTGATAAATTTCATGAAAACTTAAAAACTTTATAAACTTTTATGATAAAAAGGCTAACGTTCTCATTCAAGCTAACTCTTATAAATAATATATTTCCATATTTTTTCTGTCATTGTGTATATAATCAATTTAGGATTAAAAAAAAAAATGTTGAAGTGTCTGAGTTTGACCTAGCCATATGTTCAACAAAACAACAAAAGCATATTCCTTCAAAAATGTGTAAAATAAATGAATGAATAAAGATTCAGGCATTTCTACAAACCAAACAAACATCCACACACATGGTATCTTAAAGCCACAGAAAGAGTTCTTGTGCTGGTTATGAGTTTAAAATGGAAAAAGGGGGCTGATGGATTAGTATAACAAAAAGTTGTTGAGTAAAACAGATATTAATATATTGAGGGCCATAATATTTAGCTACAAAAGTTTCTTTCAGCCCTCTGTGTGTTTATTCTTTGAGCGCTACCGTTCTCTGGCTCTTTCAGTTGAGTCCCAAGGTTAAACACTGGCAGGTTTGCTGAACTCTCATCTGCAGATAAGCCATAATTGTGTTCTTTTGTATGGAGGCCAAATGAATAGTGCAACTCAACATGTTTATGGATTCTGATCCTGAAGGTCATGATTAATTAATGTTGTTTTTTGTTTTCAAATGCTCAAAAGTCTTGAACGTACATTTGCTTGCGAGAAAATATCAAGCTGCATATGCGGTTACATCACTTCGGATTTTGAAAGATTTGGATTTTCTGAACGGTAAAGTACAATGGAAACAAACAACTCGCAAGAACTTCAAACGACCAAAAAAGAAGAAGAAAAAAAAAAAAGAGATAAAGAAAACATCAAAACAAGCCTAAGAGCAAAATTTTCTTCTTTAAACCCCATGCATCTAACACCTCAAAAATCTATCTGGGAATTTCAAGTTTAATGAAAGAAGTTAAAAGTTGTTAAAATAACTGCTCATTTTCTTAATTTAAGTTTACAGCAGTGCAAGTAATGCTGATGTTCATCTAGTTAAGATTTTATGGATTCAGAAGTTCTTTCCTCCTTTTTAACGTACAGTACATATTTAAATATGACTTGACAGCTGTGATACTAAAGGTATGTAAAATAATTTTTCATACTAAGAAAACATTATCGTAATTATTATTTTTTATAAAACATATATTCATTTAAATTTAACAGTTATTAATATATATCTTTAGACATTAAATGGTTACTCCATCCCCAAAATGAACATTAATTACTTTACTCCCATGTCGTTCCAAACCCGTAAAAGCTCTGTTCGTCTTCAGAACACAATTTAAGTGTGAGTGTGAGTATTCTGACAACAACTTTTCATATCTTTTCTGGACCTTGACCCTGTTATTTACTCGGCAGTCTATGGAATAGTCTCAAGCCTCCAGGTTTTCATCCATATATATCTTAAATTGTGTTCCGAAGACGAAAGGAGCTTTTACGGGTTTGGAACGACATGGGGGTAAGTGATTAATGATAAAATGTTCATTTTGGGGTGGAGTAACCCTTTATTTATGCAAATTATGCAATCATAAACATCTTAATGTGACTTAATATTCGAAAGGATTGCACTTTAAATAATCAGAAAAAGTACTGAAATCATAACATATCTGCTACTAACTTGTGTGAAGCTGCTTTTCCAGCAATAAGCTTCATTTTCATCATTTCCATTGCTTCATTAATCTAGTGAAATATTTAGTTAAATACTATGGTTTATTTCTCTGTTTAATAAATCAGTGTATTTTCTTGTTTAACTATCTCTGTTTGGTGTAAATGAACTTTCAGCTTTAATACTGTTCCACTAATTGAGATCCTCATTATTTTTGTGCCAGACTGCTAAATATTAGCCTAACAAACTTCAGTGTAGATAGATGTGCTTTGCAATTACCTTACTGTGCATCTGACTATTTATTTTCTTGACTGTAGTTGGACTACTATGAATAATAAATAGCTTGGCTCGCTACAGTTTCAAATTATCTTCCTCAGTTCTGCACAATATCTTGCGTTTTAAGTCTCAGTCCGCACAACAAACACTCACCAAGAAAATCCTTCAACAACAACATACACAAAATGCTTCAATACAATTCCTTGAAAATAAAATGCCTGTCCTCATCTATTAGATCAGCCAAACATGCTGCAGGCCGGCCGAAAGACAGGCGGCTCGGGAAAGACACTGTTTATGCTGTATATGTGCAGTGACTAATGACCAAACTGATTTCAGAGAGAGAGAAACACACACTGGCAACCCGTCTCCTCACTGCCTTTCTGCCAAACACTAAATGCAGGAAAGACTGAAGGCTGAATATGGGCTCATTATGTTTGGGTTCAAAAAACGATTCTTCTGCGCACAAACAGCCCTACTTCTTTACCATCTGTTGCTGTGGGAGACTGGAGGAGTCGCTCTCTTCCAGCAGAGTGAATGGAAGTTGCAAAACAGGCCGCTGATTAAAAACTGGCTACGCTAACGTGGCCAATCAATAGCCAGGAAGAGCAGTCAAGGTCAAAAGTATCCTCATTTACAGACAGAGAACAGAGTAAGACGGAGACAGCGACGGAGAATGTCTAGTGGATTCGGTGTTTGTTGCTGAAGGATTTTTTTTTTTTTTTACATTTTTTTTTTTTCAAAGAAAATGATTCAATTATTTAAATTAAAATATACAGCTGACAAAATGATGCCAAGAAAAACTAGCAAGATTCAAAATCAAGATCATGGTAAACACAATTATTTTTTGCTAACATAATTTACGACATATATATATAAAACAAAAACAAAACGCAGTTTAACATAAAATATGCCAGACTAAAATATAAACTGCATGTACTTGAATAAAATAAACTAAAACATGAATATTGTGGAATTATTACTACACTTTAAAACAACTAATTTTTATATTTTAAATAATTAAAAAATATGCTGATTTGATGAAACATTTATTATTATCTATAAAAACAATTGTGCAGCTTAATATGTTTGTGGAAACTGATTTTTATTTAAATTTTTTTGGGATTAATCAAAAGTTCAAAATAAAATAATAAATAAAATAAATATTTTTAGACAAAATAATTAATTGTAGCATTTACTATTATTTTAATTTAGATTCCCCCCCCCCCAATTTGCTAATAAATATAGCAAATAACAAAAGTTGTAGCATTTACTATTATTTTAATTTTGATTTGTAAAGTTTGATTTGCAGTTTTTTATTTGATGAATCAAAAGTTCAAAATGCATCCTTGCAAAATTAAAGTATTAATAATAACACAAAATATAATAATAATAATAATAATAATAATAATAACAATTGATTGTAGAACAATTTTCATTCAGATTTTTAATTCAGATTTGCTAGCAAATTTCACAAATAATATAAAGTTGAAACAACCCATTATTAATTATTTTAGTTGAATTAGCTGAAAGTGATAACAAATAATAAGTGATAACTTGTGATAACTAATCACAGATATAATTTAATACAGTGTATATACATATAAAAACAAAAAACAAAGACAAATGTTTCTGTTTGCAGATCTGGAAATTGACCATAAGAAAAAGTATTTAAATGAATTCTGCAAATCATTTATCAAAAGTGATGGAGAGTTATATGGCAGTAAACCTCGCACCCATTACATGAGATTACTGACCAGGGCCTGATGGAGACACAACAATTCAGCACTTTTCTATGAGTCACACACAAGAGCCCTGGGTCAGACCTGAAGGCTTAAAATAGCAGCACAACTTTAATTGCAAATTGCAAATGAAGGCCAGGGTGAAAGGTCTAAATACGGCTTTACCACACTGCTCTGATTTTCTGAAACTCAGCACAAGGGCACACGGGAATACGAGGAGGAGATTTTCTGACTTCTCTACATTTCATCTTCCTGTACATTGATCTCTCACCCCCTGACCTGTTTTTCCCTGTTTATCCATCTATTCTCAAGCTCTTTGTAGATGCTTTGTTCACTCAGATGTAAGGGTGGGCGGTACAAACTTTCATATCATGGCAATGGTGTGCATTGCAATATAGTTATTTTCACAGGACATTCCAGGAAAAAAGAGGTAAATAATTTAACCATCCACGTGTGATAGCTCTATAGATAATCTACTGAATTTTGTCATTTAAAAATACTGAAAACACTGTAAATCTCATTTGAATATTTTTTCATTTCTCTGTCCATTAGTAATTTAATGGACACAAACCAAAAGACACCGATAAGCTCACAGTTATGTTCATGTTATTGCCAGTACTGTAACAACAAGCGACAGGTGTTAAAATTATATTTTGATTAAACTGATTAAAAATAAATTACTAAAAAAAAAAAATGAATGTAGCCATCACACCACTGTAATGAACAGCATGATTACAGCATCATATTTTCTAAAAATTACATTTAATAGTATTATTGACATTTTTGGTGTTTTTACAGATAAATTTTATACATTGATTAGATGTTAGAAGGATGTTAAAGGATGGTAAAGGTAATCTAAATGTAAATAGTATAATAGTGTAAACAACAACAAAATTGAGATATGTGACAGATTCCAATTAGAAATTTTAAACAACAAACAAAACAAAACAAAACAAAAAACAAAACAGCAGTACTGGTGGATTCAACTGATTTTCTTTCTTTTTTAATGGTTTACGACCATTTATGAGCTTTTTACAACTGCAAACGCCACAATTATTATAGTTAAGCACCTTTGAATTTAAATCTATTTAATTGAATCAAATTAAGCTGAACCAAAGCCAATCAAATTAATTATAAAGTGCTACACCAGCCAGAGGAAAGCCAACCTGCCTCAGGAATCATAAAAACAAATCCTCACGAGTGTTACTGTGAGCTTTGATATCCCACATGCCGTGCTATGATGACCCGCGGAGCATTAGGCAGCTCTCTAAGAGTAAACCATACAATCCCTTTAATTAGTTGTGGATCTCAGGCCAGGCTGCGAGTCGTCGTTGATTGTTTTGGTGTCAGTGTTGGTTGTGAGGTTTGATTGGACTCAGTGGAGAGGCTCAATTAATCCGACTGTCAGCTCAGATAGCAGCCAATCAGCAACCAGACAACAATGTAACACTTCGACAGGCCACTAACAAAGGAAAAAAAGAAGACAGTTGATAAAAGGAAGGGATTAAAGAGACAAACGCATGCCCACATGGACACATGCTTGAAACTTGTTGGCCATCTTACACCAGGAGAAATAATGACAGAGTGGAAGAACAAGCTTGACAGAATGTAAAAACAACAACAATGGGTTATTTTTTTTTATAATAAAATGGCCATTTATAATGTTAGCCAAAGCTAACAATAGTTTAGTTATTCATGACTATTTATCATAATTTCATCACCTTTAATTAATCAGGGGAGCATTTAACAAGCTAGTCACCACTGTTTCCCGAAACAACATTAAAGGGGGGTGAAATGCCATTTCATACATACTGAGTTTTTTACACTGTTAAAGAGTTGGATTCCCATGCTAAACATGGACAAAGTTTCAAAAATTAAGTTGTACATTTGAAGGAGTATTTTTGTTCCCAAAATACTCCTTCCGGTTTGTCACAAATTTTCGGAAAGTTTTTTTCGAGTATGGCTCTGTGTGACGTTAGATGGAGCGGAATTTCTGCCGAAAGAGCGCGCGCTCGTGTATAGCAGAGCACTGACAGCACAACAGACATTCACTGATCAGAGCGAGAGCGTCGCGAAAAAGTCACAAAACAAGTGTGCTTTTGGTTGCCAGGGCAAGACAACCCTGCACAGATTACCAAAAAAAAAAAAAAAAAAAACAGCATTAAGGGACCAGTGGATGGAGTTTATTTTTACAGAGCATCAACGGAGTTGTGCAAGTGTTTTTGTTTGTTCCCTGCATTTCGAAGATGCTTGTTTTACAAACAAGGCCCAGTTTGACGACAGATTTGCGTATCGTTTATTTCTTAAGGATGATGCAATCCCAACGAAAAAGGGTCACGATCGTGTGTTGGAACCGCAGGCGGTGAGTAAAACTGCTTCAAATATCTCTGCCTCCTTGTTAGTGCGTCCCCTCCCATGCCGGAGACCCGGGTTCGAGCCCTGCTCGGAGCGAGTCGTTGATGCTGCTGTGCACTATGCATGTGTGCTACAATAAATATAATTAAATGTCTATGGGCTAGATTTATGAACAGCTTGTACCAACACAAACCATATTTTGGAATTAAAATAGTACTGTCATGAACTAAAGACACGCAGTGAAGAATTAGCACTGTAAAAAAGCATGGACACAGCTATTTATTTGCCTGACCTTATTGAATATGCATTTGTGGGAGTTTACCTTTCAGACACAAAATTTATGGGAGTAGAGTGTTCAAATGAATCACGCAATGCAATTTACTAACGTTTGTACACACCAAATTTCTGTCATTTGCACCATTATTTATGCCCCAAAAATGCATGTTTTAAACTATTTTGTGCTTGAAATAGCTGCAATTATTGTTGTTAAGAAGAGGCACCGCAGAAAGCGCATAGTAGAAGGGAGAGGATTTTGTCCACATTTATTAATTAATTTGAATGCCAGAACACATTATCCGAACATATTTTTTGCAAAGATATTTTATTTTTAATTTTCTTCAGGAAATAAAAGACGAGTTGGAACCCTCAACTAGGAGTCATTTATCAAAGCTTCTAGCATACCTTCATTTTTTGTAATCTCGTTCTCTTTAATGTGGCTTCTTTATTTGCTTATTCTTTATTTGTGACAATGCTAATTTGTGCTGCGCTTGGTATAATACGTTGGTCGATATGTAAATGAGATATTGCGTCTGTGTTCTTTAATTTGCACATTGTTAGTAAATCAGTTTTTGCGCTAATTTGCCTGTTTAGTAAAACTGTCCCTGAAACCTCACAGTAATACACAAAACTAATTACTAATTACTTTAAAAATTCATCTTCATTTTCTGAATTATAATAATTTAATTTTAAAGCACAGAATCCACAAAATCAGACTTTAGCACCTCTTTTTTACTTTGAGATTGTTCTGAGGTTGAATACAGATTTAAAATCATATTAAAAGATTAAATATTAGTTAATAAATATTAATACAAGAAATATAAAGATGTAACCTCTGTAATAGTTAACATGTAATTGTAAGTAAGGGAGACTTATTATGCCCTTTTTTCACAAGTTTTAATATTGGTCTTGGATGTCCCTGGAATGTGTCTGCGAAGTTTCAGCCCAAAATACACCACAGATCATTAATTATTACAGCTAGATATTTGTATTGTGTGTGTGTGTGTGTGGGGGGGGGGGCTGTTTTGGTGTGTCTCACTTTAAATGCAAATGAGCTGCATATTCCCGCCCCCTCTCCAGAATAGAGCGTCATGTATACGTCTCTCCGCATTGAAAATCTACAACAATAAGCAGCCGGTAGAACATGTCAGAGCAAGAGAACCATTTTCAGCTGTACATATGGGAAGCCAAATGCACTGAAAGTTTGATGAAACATTGCAATGTTACAGAGCTTGTGGCATGATCTAATCTGAAAAATTCTGCCCTGATCAATTAAAATACTACACACACAAACATGGCTGAAATTCCAAGCCCTATGATGGCATAACATTCACAAAGGAGTCTAGAGTGATAAAGGTAGATTTTGAGGCGCATTACCTTGAAAAATGAAAGCCATCCACTGCATCCTCAGCAGCTCAGTTGCTGGGAGAAAATTAAGACTCTTATGTTCAGTCATGCATCCAAACACAGAACACCAGGATTGTTTACGAGTCACTGTTGATGTTACAGCTGCTTAAGAGCGGAGAAAATGGAGGACAGCGTACAACCTCTGAGGGCGGAAACTATAGCAATGCAGGGCTGTCAATCAACCAGGCAGGCCTAGTGAAACTGATTTGGTTTAAAGGGGATCAAAAATAAAGAGTGGGTGGATTTTATCATTGTAGGTTGGTTGTGTTCACACACTGCCAACACACGTTTATGTCCAAACACCCTGTTAAAGTGGATTTAGCAAAATGGGTGCCCTTTAATTACATATTTATTTTCTCAGTAACTATAACACATAACGGTTTCATTTATTTTGTCATTAAATTATGTAACGCCATACCATTTAACTAGCTTCTCCACAACTCTGGTAAATCTCCAATGTGCGATTGTTTATATTGTCGCAAAATGTATTACCACACAGCTGTGTACATAAAACTGGATATATGCAATATCTGATTCTGATACTGTACTGTAAAACAAATTTCAAATGCCTGTAACTATATTATGTAACTACATTATTGCCCAGCTCTTTAGATTAAGATGGAGGAATTTGATTGAATGTTTAGCATGCCGAACTTGTGGAGGTTCTTCTTGATAGGTAAGCTATTACTACACATTTTCTAACATGCTGTTTATGATCAACCCCCAGATGAAACAGTAAGACATCGTAAGGATAAAAATGATCGTAAGGATGTGGTAAGTGTAAGAGCCATTTGTAACGGTTGTTTAAAAACATGCTTTAGTTTCGAAACACTATTATCTGACACTAATAGTGCTGAAACAGCATATATTGCCTGAAGGTGAGTCACTTGTTATATTCTTTTAAGATGAACTCTCTCTGTGTGTTTAAAGGAAGAGGAGAAAGTGAAAAAGGCAGATACGAAGCAAAAGAGGTGAATCTCTTCTCAGCTTGTTTCTAAATCTCAGGCATCACAGTGGCCCCTTGTTCTACATCTCTCTCTTCCCCTTAAAAAGTTCAATTTTCAGCCTGACTGGAAACACAAGCCTTGTCAGACAAAGCAATCTGTTCACCTGTTAGAGTACAAAGTACCTTCCAAATACGGCTTTATTTCTCACATCAATAATTGATTAAAGACAAAACCCTGGCACGCTGCCCTTGATGAGAGATAATGTCTGTCTCCTAAGTGGAGGTTTGCAGCACTAGTACGGAGAGTGAATGGGTGACAGAGTCTGAGCTTCCCTCCTGCGAGGCTCCCTGGGTGTTGAAGACATTGAGTAAAAGCCCTTGGTGTGATAAGTGAGGTCCCTGTGGGGCAGAGCAGAGTCGATGAGCTCCTACGGAGTCTTAGCTCACAGCCAGGACTGCTCTGTCATACCGCTAACACCTTCTGCCATCTCTGAGAATCAATAAGCTCCAGAGAAGAGTGACTCGGGGGCTCTGTTCCAAACCTTACAGAGCTGCCTGCCTAGGTAACATTTTTAGCCAAATCTTATGCCGTGCTCACTTCAAATTACATTTAAGCAAATACAATGCATAAATGAGTTAAAGTTTCTACATTTCATGAATGGTTAATGCTAATATTGGTTTACATTGTTTCCTTTCTACGCCATTTCTGGAAATAGAGGATATGGAACAACAACAGCAACAACAAAAACAAGAGATACCTGCAACTCCAGTTTAAATGAGATTAAAACAGACTGAAGTCTAGTTAAAATAGACATTTTTATTGAGGATAACCTTCGGAGTAAATTACACAACAAGTCACTAGGAGTAGGTGTGTGATAACACAATAAATTTACACTCCCAGGACACTGAACTTATTCACAATCACAAAAACGCATTATTTGCATGTGCTTAAAAGTCTTGTAAGTTAAAAGTGTCATTTGTGTTCTGTTTTGACATGCACTTCTTCTGAGCATGTACATCTGAAGTGCGTAGACACTAAAAAGTCTGCCAAACAGCGCGTGCTTTCTGGATAAAATTTATCGTTCAACTCTGATTGTGCTAATACTGAAAAAAACATTAGTCTATAAACACATTTGGTTGTGTCTAGCATGAAAGCAAACAACTGGGAGAAAGTGAAAACAGATTAATAGTACTATGATGTTGATTGTCATTTAAGGGATAATTCACCCCAAAATAAAAATTCTGTTATTATTTGCTCACTCTCATGTTGTCCCAAACCTGTTTTACCTCCCATAAGCTAAATACAATATAACCAGATTGGCTCAGTTTAAACAAAATAAGAGCAGTAGGGTTTGTATTGTAATTGACACTTGTTACGGTGTCAAATTAGCTTAGCAACATGCTAAATTACTTTGTTAAGGACGTTACTGAATCAGAAAACTAATGTGCCAACAGTTCTCTGTGCTCTCATAGACCTTGCAGTGGATCTCAGCTTTATTAAAAGCTTCTTTGATGGGCTGTGTGTTAGCAGACAACAGACCAGAAAAAAGTCTACACTGTGTGATTCTGACGGATCATATGAGTCTCTTCCAAACTTCCCTTAACTCCCCACCAGTCTCTCTGGCCCCAAAACAACACTTCACAGGCAGAGACGGACCCTTTGGGATTCAATTATAACCAGTTAAGTGAGATGTGCTGGACTGCAACAGCATGTCTAATGGTTTGAACTCTACAACATCAAAATAGCTTCCAATTAGACTTCATAAATAAGCACAAATGCACTGCTGCAAATTAGAGACAACACACAAATGCAAATGCATAAACGTACACAGAAGCTCAAATTCAGTCCAAACTTGAAGGACTCACGCCACAGCTGGAAAACATATTTATGAGACAGCACTTCTGGATTCCAACCGAGACTCCTTAACAGCTCATAAACATTAACACTTGAAAGTAAAAATATCCTCATAAACATCAGAAATTCGGTTTGGTCTGCTGAGTGAGGGTTTAAGTGCAGTAAAGCCCAGGAAAGATTTAAACCAAGATTAAAGCTGAGAATCCTTCCTCCCGCCCTTGTGTTTACTCAGCTGAGAGATGAATGATTACAAGTCATCTAGTTCATCTCAGAAAGACAGAACAGCACTTTTAGTGCTGTGTAATAGATGGACGCAGTGGTGCTGTAACTTTGTATTTAAAGAGCTGGGCTAGAAACCGGAAGGTTATGGGTTCAAATCTCGCAAGGGCTGATTTATATACAGTAATAAACAACACCAAAATTCATCCATCCTTCCATCTATCTGAATAATTAATTCTGTCAACAAAGATAATACCTAATTAATTAACAGCTTTGAACATAGCTCATCAGTCAAAAATATATTTGCCTAAAATGTAAAACTCTTTTTATCCGCTTATCACCTGTGCTTATAATAACACAGAGGTCTTCTTAAGCAGCTGTGTTTAAATTTGTAATTAAATTTGACCTTCTCATTTAAATTCTTATTTTAAAAGGTAGCCTAAACTGTTCAGCTATTGCAAGGATCAGATGCATGTCCTGGTCTAAGTCCTACAATACTTTTTGAGCCATCCCAGATTGTGAGTGTCACATAAATCCACTGCCAAGAACACTGTTTGAACTAATGTGCTTTTGTTAGCTAACACCCCTGCAGAAGCCTGGCCTCCAGGGGCCCATGCGGACCACTAGAAGTCTGTTCAGTTTCTGTGAGTTGAGTAAGCCTGCTAAGCTCAGTCAGCAGTAAGCTAAACTTTTAATGGTGCTAGTGAGTGCATGTTTTGATTTACTGACATTGATTATCTTCCTTTCACCAAAAAATAAGATACTGACTTCTTGTTGTCTTTTTCTGGATTTACAAAAGCATTTCTCATGACATCAGCATCACTGAAATCTATCTTTTAGGGTGTCCTATTAATACTATATAACAATAATAGCAAAAAATGATTATTGCATTTAGTAGTTTTTGGATTGCATTTATGAGACGTTGATCATCTATACCTTATTTCAAAATTATTATTTTATTTTATTTTTTATTTCCCCTCAAAAAAAAAAAAAAAAAAAAAAGTGACTTCTCCAAGATGTGTATGGGCCCATCATTAAGGCAATTAAAATTTCATCAATACAAGACTTTTCGCCAGTGTGCCCTGCGGCAGTCTTTCAGATCTTAAAAATTAAATTAAAAAAAAGTGTCAGACTGAATGCAACAGCCAATCTTTTTGTATATCAAACCTAATGAGGTCTATTTCCATTTGAGCATTTGTGTGCGTGCACACACACACACACACACACACACACATACACACTATGTGCAAGCTGTCTACTGTACTTAAATATTAGCTGCACTGCCATACAGCGTCTTTTGTTTTGCTCTGTTAGCTTTGTCTCTAGATGTTTTTTTTTTTTTTTTAGTTCTTTGTACTTTTGTTTCAAATTCAGAATTGCATCGCTCGCACCTACCTAATGATGCCTGCTGCCTACGCATGAAAGGATTGAAAAGGTTTATGCCTTTTTAATTTTCATGGGATGTAACATTTTCGAGGAAAACTCAAAGGGTACGACTAATTCACTTTCATATTAAAAAAACAAAACAATTCCTTCAGTCACTGTTCCGCACGGTCTGACTCGAGGCTGTTGTGACTGACTGCAAAAGACACCGATACCATCTTTCCGGCCATCACAGAGAGTGTCAGTGGATTAAAAACAGAGCTCATCAAACATGTAATTAGACTGCAAACAACTCCAGACACAGTGTTAATTACAGAGTGAAGTCTACTGCAGGAGAGCTGCTAATACACGCTGACGGCCAGCCAGAACTAACAAAGCTGTCGTCTGAGATGAAATAAACAAGTGTGTATTACAGCATCTGTTGCAGAAGGTTTACTCTTTCAGTCTTCAGGCTTTGTTTTTCACGTCTTGTTATGTCTTTTATAGGGGTATAATAGTGCTGTTTCAAAAGAGCTGCTGAAGGGAGAACACTGAACGTTGTCCTGATAGTATAAAGTTAAACATTATAATTTTGTGAAGTATTTGGAAATAAAGTTGAGAAATTGCATCACGTTGCCAGGCATTTTGAGTTTTCTTAAGTTTCCTCTCTTTTTAAGTTCAACCCATGTTCAAAAAAAATAGGGCCTACATAATTATTACTTAGTTTGATCAAAGCCACTTCAACTCACAAAACCAATTAAATTGCATTAAAATTACAATATTACTTTTAATACTGCGCATCTGCAATTAAAAAATTCACAATTCGCCTACAGCTAAATTTTTGAAATGTGATGTCATTTGCAGAAATTCTTGTCAAATAGAATGACTGGAATTAAATTAAGTATAATTAATTATAGATTTTTTTTTTAATCCATTTTCCTTTTTTTACAGTGTACTATAATCATAAATAATACTATCAATAACAATAATTAGAAGAAAAAGAAAAAGGAGGAAGAAGAAGATTATTACGAACATTTTAAAATAATGGTACAAAATCTTAATTTATAATACTTATTATCAGTGATGGCATGGTTAAGTGTTGTCCAGTGTTTGTCCAGTTTTTAAAAATAAAATAAAATAAAATAAAATATATACTTATAAACTTAAAATGTAAAAACTTAAACTTAAAAAAAAATCGAAACAAAATTTGAAATGATTCCTTGCCAACGAACTGTGAGAGATATACGTATATATTTTTAAATAATTGTACAAAATATTATTCATTAATAATAATTATTATTGTTAGTGTTGGCATGGTTAATTAAAACTATTTCAAGAATTAAAATAAAGCTGAAATAAAATTAAATATATAAATAGTAAATGATATGAGAAATTTTAGCAACTAACTGTGATAAAACAAGTTTACACTGAAGAACTAAAATCATTCAATATAAAATCTATATGAAAAAAAAAACTAAAATTAACTGCAAATTCAAAACATTTATATACACTATAATAGTATATAAATAAAAGTAAAATAACACTAGTTATTATTATTATCGATATAATTGTTATTTTCCTTTTTTATTATTAAATTTCTACTGAGTAATGAGTATTATACTCGGTAATGCACACTGGAATTTGTTCTAGATTTTTAGACATGGCATTATGCTGCTATGTAAGCTGTATCACCATTCTTTCATAGAAACTGCCATACAAAACACTGCTCTGCATTCAGTTTTCGGACACAGAGTGTATCAGATCAGGGGACGTCACGGCCATTTACGGACCCACGCAAGTGAGGCGTGTCTCCTGTGATTGGATTTTAATGGAAATCAGGGTGAGAGGGTCATCCTTCGGCTATTTCCGATGGGCCATGTCAAATCCATAAGGATAGTCGAAGGAGATGGAGTCGACACAGTTATCATTTACAATCACCTTCAAAAGACGCAAACACCCGGGAAGAGCGACACTCATCACTGGTGACTCACTTCAAAACAAAAGCGAAAAAACTTTTACAGAAGCATTAGACACTTCATTCTCAGGCACTCTGAATTTATGCATGATGAAGAGATGCAAAGGAAAGAGATTGTTAGAGGGAATTGACAGAGGTAAGGGGCGGATGAGACAGGCTCATTTACACCACAGAGACGCCAACAACTGCAGCAGGCCACAGATGAAAGACTTTAAAGAAGAATCAATATATTACTGCCACTCCACCAATCCCTCATCAGTATCAAAAATAATTGGAGCTGAACAAAAAAAAAAAAAAAACAAAAAAAAAAAAAACCAACAACATCAAAGCCTTCAAACAACAGTCCACAAAATAACAGATTAACAAATAAAACAGAATAAATACATAAATCATTCACAATACAATGCTTTGAAACTGTACTGTCTATTGTCCCTTTATTCCATCATGAAATGATCCTCGAATTCATCTATGTAAACAAACATGCACATTCTGATCAAGTTGCAAGGTGAAGCAAACTATTATCAAAATTAATAGATATTTTTTAAAAAGCATCAAAAAACAGCTTTTCAACAGAGTAATTAAACTCAAAAATCAAAGACTGATAAATGAAGAGCGTCAAAACAATGGGTATAAATGAGCAGCTTATCAATTAGCTGCGATGCAAGTTAATTAAAAGCAGAATTAGACTAGACAGGCTATTATTTTGGAGTTTCTTTCAAGAAACGCCGAGCAGCCGTTGATTTGTTTTGTCTGAATAAACCGTCTGAAACTTAATAAGTATATATAATAACAATGTGCAGGGTATAATGGCATTACGTGATTTGAAAACAGTTACATGTGACTAAACAGCTACATACTGCACATAATGTCAACCTTTCTTTCAGTTATGATAAAAAGCAATAATCTCAACCAGAATGATACATTTTTCACTCCAGTACAGCAGATATTCCATCCCATTTCTATCAAGCTATGTAAAAGCATTAAAGTATCACCAGCGGCAAACAGGAACCCGGGAAGAAAAACACAGAAGCAGAGAGGGAACAAAAGGCATACGGCCAGAATCAATAACAAAGATATGACCAAAAATCAATGTTCATTCTCAGAGGTAACAGTCAGACAGGACTATCATTTTGGTGGGTGATGCATGACTCTTCAGATTCAAACAACAATGATGTGAAATCCCATTACAGAAGAGGGCAACGGAGAGCAGCGCTGAGACCTCTAATGGATCAACGATGAGAGGTGGCATAAGGAGAGCCTGTCATCTCAGAGATGAGGAGAGGGGAGAAGAAAGAAGAAGGACAGGAGAAATTTCTCATGGTTTTTGAGTATAAGGCGACACGGACTGAAGATTTAACAAAAAGCTTGTTTGGAAACTTTGCAAATCATATGCAAGGCATGCCATGCTTGCCCAGTAATCAATGTGGATCACAGGTGAACGGCTGTGATGGTTCAGGAAACACCGTAGTGCCTCTTATACGTCTTAAGATGCCATTAAGATCCATTAGTGGTCCATTAGCATGTGGAAAACTTAAGGGCTGTTTGATATTCACAAATGAGAACTAACTGAAGAGGACAAGAGGTGGGAGAGCAGAATGTACACAGCTTGCATATTTCTTAGCCGTGGTTCACCTGGAGTAATTGAAGAGTCGACTGCCCCAGAGCGAGTGGGTTCCTCTGGAGCCTCCGTGAAAGAAGCAGGAGTCGGTCCCGTCGAAGTAGTTCAGCCCATCTTCTGTGTTGCTGGAGGCGTGACTGTGGACCATGTCCAGAAGAACCACGATGCCCATGGAGTGTGCGGTATCAACCAGATGCTTCAGATCATCAGGAGTGCCAAAGCGGCTGAGGGAAAGAGGATGCATGGTTTTTAGTGAATTGGTGTGCTGTTTGTGGAGTTGATGGTCATGAGGTGGTGTAAGCTAGCTGATAAAGATCTTTAGATCTTTTGGGGAATGTCGTGGCCTAATGGTTAGAGGGTTGGACTCCCAATCGAAGGGTTGTGGGTTCTAGTCTCGGGCCGGACGGAATTGTGGGTGGGGGGAGTGCATGTACAGTTCTCTCTCCACCTTCAATACCACGACTTAGGTGCCCTTGAGCAAGGCATCGAACCCCCAACTGCTCCCCGGGCGCCGCAGCATAAATAGCTGCCCACTGCTCCGGGTGTGTGCTCACAGTGTGTGTGTTTGTGTTCACTGCTCTGTGTGTGTGCATTTCGGATGGGTTAAATGCAGAGCACAAATTCTGAGTATGGGTCACCATACTTGGCTGAATGTCACTTCACTTTATCACTTTTTTAGTGTTAAACCGAAAGGTTCTTGGTTAAAAGCTCACAGAGGCTTTACCATGATCATTACAATCGGCCATTTTTTTTCAATATAATATTTTATTCAAATTTGTTAACGTTGTTAACTACTAGTACGCTGTATATTACTTGTATTACTTACATTTAGGGTTGGGCGATGTCTACAAATTTGGTATCGGACGATGTCTACAGTTGAACATCACGATGGAGTTGAATCCTTATAAGGGAAAACAACTAATGATTCCTAACTCCGTGTATACATCGGATGTGAACGGCACAGCGCGACAAAATACTATAGAACCACTGATCTATAATAGAGATTCATTATATAGATAAGTCAACAGAGCTCAGTATAATCAGTGATGCCGTCTACACTGGATGCAGCAGGGCATGGCTTGAAACCACTTATTCCTGACAGTCACCTGTTGTCGCGTTCTGTTAATGATGTCTTGACACAAATTTCAAATGATTTCAACGGCTGATTTGTCACGTCCAGTGTAGAAGTCTTTAGCTTATACAGATGAATGAGGATGATGGTGAATGATTTGTAGTTCCACTGACAAACATATAATCTTGTAAAATGTGTGGTAAGTACTGCCACTCCATAGAATAAACAGAGTATGTGCGATTGTGAATCTCGAAAATAATAGTGAAACTAAAAAGAGATCATGGATTCAATGTGATGTCTATCAGCCATCGACGATGGACGATGGCATCGTCTATCGGCCCAATCCTACTTATAATTTAACATACACTAGGTAGACATTCAAAAGGCCCTTTTTACAGCCGCACGTACCGCGGCGGCGGTGGTATAAAGTGCATTTGTAGCCTTTGACCGCTGTAAGTTTGGACTGTTGAAAGTTTTTGAAAGAATATTCAAGATTTAAATATTATTAGTTTAAAATGACTCAATTTCAATATTAATTGTAATTTATTATTAAATTTTATGGCAGATATATTGAATCAGAACCACTCTCTATGTTGAAAAAATTGACTCTTAGTTGCAGAAACATTTGAACCAATCACCTTAAATTACCAGCCGTAAATGCCTGCACTGTTAATGGACACAGGGAAAAACAATTTTGATTATGACCTAATGACATTTTTTTATTTATACAGTATGTTGCTTGCAAAATACAAGCATATGTAATTTTAAAGGACCACAGCCTCCTACAGAATAAAAAGGGAGTGGAATCTGATGCAATGGTGAAACCGCAAACCAAACACTCACTCCAAACTCCCAGCATGCCTAGAAGCACTATATCTAGTCCGCGGGGTTAAAAGATATCAGGACAAAGAACAAGTAAAGTGAGAAGAGAGCTAATGACATTCCAAGTCACCTCCCTTGCTCGCTCCCTCCACCCGGCAGAAAGAGGAATAGGTCTTAAATGTGCATGAGTGATCAATCATGAGTGAAATTACTCTGTATACATTGCACTTTATCTGGACTGGTCCACCAGTGCCGACCGCCTCAGCCAGCCAAAGCCAAATAAAGATTCCCAATGACTCTGTCATATCTTATTAGGTTGAGGGAGTTGCTCACTCCCCACATTCAAAGATGCAATTTTCTTTCATGAGAGTTTATTTATTTTGGAGACCCAACTCTTTTTTTTACTATTGTTATTTATCGGGGCTTTCTTCTATTTGGGGATTAGCGGCAAATGTGTTTACAGTAAGATTACTGCCCTTGACAGAGGACCTCATCCTGATTTAAAGACTGGAATTACTGCTGCATGGGCTGAGAGACAACCCCACCAAACCATGAGCTCTAAAGGAAAATGAAAAGCATTTAGATACTGTCACACGCTGAGTCTACCAGGGCTTGTAGATATAATGCTAATAAATAAAATGTGACCAGGGCACAGCATGCTAATGCATTTTGGTGAAAGCGTAGTGTATGTTTTTGCCATATCCGGGACAACTAGATCTGAAGTCCTGAGGTGAATATAATTACCTTCGGGACGAAGGTGCTACCATTCGTTCTTAAAGATACAATACATAACCAACCTCCTTTGCAAGATTAATTATTTTAGTGATCTGAAAGCTTCATGAGGGAAATGCAAACGTGTCCTCTACAGCAGCATTTGTGCTTTATTCTATAGTTTTGACTATATTTTGAGGATTATGGCATCAAGAGACAAATTTATTTGCACAAAATCCTAAGTTTTAAGTCTGCTTAATAATATAAAATTCAGACCTCTTAGGTCATGGGTTCGATTCCCATAGAATGCATGAACTGATAAAATCTATGCCTTGAATGCAAGTCGGTTTGGATGAAAGCATCGGCCACATGCATAAGTGTAAATGTACCTGGAAGCTGCAAAGAAGTTAGTGACCTGATAGCCAAAGCTCGCATAGTAGGCATGTTCCATAATTGCCATGAGCTGGACACAGTTGTATCCTGAAATGAAAATAGTGTAGAAAAGCATTTCAATCAGTTTTACAGTCAAAAGACCTTCAACTAAACAAGATCTTCAAAGTGAAACACATCTGAGGTGTAATCTTTGTGTTAGTTGTTATCTTAATATGGATTAATTTCAAGTGCTGCACACTGGAAAATGTAAATGAATTAAAAACATAATTAAAAACGAGTGAAACCAAAGCATACAATTAAATGTCAACTGCAGCCTGATCTGAATCTTCAATACCAAAACGGCAGCATGATAAATTACAATTAAGTGGATATTTTTTTAAGAAAAGAATATGTGAACAGTGTAAAAGCTTTCTGTGAATGATAAGTCATGTGATACAATTATATCTATAGATTTTGATAAAGAATGCCAAAGACGTTTTGAAACTCCAGTTTCAGCTGGTTTGGGACTTCTCCATCAAGATCTGTTTCCCAGCCCAAATGTCCATTGTCCTAAGGCTTAGTTTCACATGCTCCTTTAAATTATCTTAACAGCCAATCCTGTGGAAAACTCAACACACTCTTACACATAAATTGAACCGACAGAGGACTGACTTGCTGCTCAACAACTAAACATTACACATCTTTTAATATTAAATAAATGTAGCTATGCTGGGAGTGAGAAGATTTAGATAAACTGACCATTTCTATTGGTATTTTATGCGCACTTAAAACTAAATGTTTATTTAACAGAATTAATACGCTGTTGTTCTATCTGAATTGTGCCATTCTATTTAATAATTGTGTGTTGCAATTATTCTTGGACAGAGAACTGAGGTGAAACAGTAATTACTAAAACACTTTTTTCCATTTCAATTCACTCAGTCTTTCTCCACGGTGTCCCCAACAGAGGTTATTATGACATTTTTATGAGTCCTTTTATGAAAACAATACCACAAGGCCAATTCCAGGATTCAATAACTTTGAATCAAACTGCTGTGAGTCCAGGCAAACTTAAACGTATTACCCCCTCCTATAACAAGTATGACTAAAGCATTTGTCAAAGCTGAGATTTAAATAAATGATCTTTAAATCTTATGCAGGTCCTCTGAGCACCAACATATAATACGTTATTAATATTTCATGATGTATGTTCATCAAATCAAAGGGAAAGATAAGAAAAGAAAGGTTCTTTAGAAAGGTAAGAAAAACGGCTGCTCAAAAAATATTTAATGAAAATTGCTGCTTAAAATACATTCATAAAATACATATTTTGTGAAAGTCATGCAGAGAGACTGTAACAACATGAGGGTGAAGTTTCATTCTAAGTTAATCTATTACTTTATAAATGCCAGTGATTGTAAAGAATGACATTTTTTGGATACAGATGTGTTGCCACTTGCATATCTTGCAGTGATCGTGTCTTGTCAATCACTTTTTCATGTGGATGTTGATTAAATCATTCTACAAAGGATGCTTTTGTGTCCCGCTCGTCTGACTCAGTTCCTCCTCCGTCACAAAGTCTCTTATCAATGGATTTAAACATCAGACCTGTCAAGCAACGATTTATCATGCAGTGCGCTACAAAAAGACTCAAGAGAAGGCCATATGTACCGTGTAATAAGATGAAAATTATTTTCCAAATAGAACGTTCCTTTCATTACATTTGCTTTGGTATTCAATGCCATTTTTGATTCAGAGGAATTTGAGTACTGCACTGTGCTTGTGATATTTTACTTTTTATAAAAGAAGTCCATTTCAGCATGTATGTCTGTATAACCAGAACATTTCTTTTCAAAATTCCCTGAATTGAAACTTTTTTCTTTTCTTTTCGGGGGAAAAATAAGACATGAAAGGATTTAAAGGCATCACTATTTCTAAAACGAGTGCCAAAAAGCTCTTCCATTTGGAGACAAAGTGTAGCTTTGCTTTTGTTGCCTTCTGGAGGGTTGAGGAGCACATTAACTGAGGCACAGAACCCCGGGGAGAGCGCCGATCATGAGAGAGAGAGCAGTCAGTGGAGCCACAATGACTCACTATTTTCACATCCATTTAAGGGGTGAAAAATAATTTTACGCTAACTAACACTCTGCTTACAAACAGATTTGCTCCAGGCAAAGGTTAATGCTTCAGCCCTTGAGAAAACAAACAACAGAAGGTTATGTGCTATGGATCAAAACCAATGCAATGAACACTAATGTTTAAGGCACCTTCTGTAATCCCCACAGCTCAAAAACCAAATTTGGAACCTTCTGACATAGTAATTGTAGGCTGGCTTCCTCTCAGGCTTCCATGTCAAAAGCTCTGTAAGGGAACAATCATGGGAAACGGCTCTCTGTGCAGTAATGGAATCACTCGAGGCGGCGGCTGTTCTCACATCTGCTAACTAAACTTAACAGTTCCTCTTGCGACAGTTTGCACGATATTCCATGTGGAACTGCTTGGCGCCTGCCTTTTTCGCTTAATTTGTGCCACTGTATGCTGTATGCATGATCATTTTAGGTTGCATCTTGAGCTGTGTCTTTCTTTCTTAGAAATATGCTCTACAGGATTTTCCTTAGGATGCAAGGAACGCAGTGCTTTCTCTAAAAAACATGATTACGACTGATTTGACAAAATATAAGATCAAATGGTGTGTCAATTTCTCATGGGGCAATGACACAAGAGGGTCTGTGATAAAAAAAAAAAAAATAGAATAAACATTGGGGAGTCACACTTCATGACATTTTACGACCTGAACTAACTTTGCCACCTTTTCACATATTTTGAAAGACATATTGACCACGATACACACTCATGCTGAATTACAAAACTTTGAATTTGGAAATATTAATAAGAAGTGAAACTCCCCTAAGAAAAAAAATAAAATAAAAGATTATCCCAAACTGTTTTTTTCTTCATTATAATATCAGGATAGTTGTATCAGCCTGGCATTTTGACTTTTCCCACCATTAGTCAGCTTAAAAAATTATAATAAATTAATTTTTATTCATAGATTAAAGACATTCTCATAAATTGTGTATCAAAGTCTTTGAGTGCATGAGCTGAATTTTTAATAAACGAATAGAGGGCCATGCAACGACCCTAATATTTCTGAAGTAACACTGTCCAACAGCTTTTAGTTCTATTCCTTTGCTGCCTGCTAGTGTAGTGATAAATAAAGAATAAGATCAACACAACCATGCGATGTAACAAAATGTAAACTTGCTCAGTCTAAGTGTACTTCTTTCATATCCAATGTAGCAAACATCACCTTGCTCATATGGATTCTTTGATCAACAGTTAGTTTTTTCTTTTAATTTCTTCTGGCCTGGGAGCTGAGGGGTAGTGACTGGCCCTTAGAAAGGGGTGTGTTCCACTTTGCTTGGTTTGTATCAGTTTGATGTGTGTTTTGGCAGTGTTTCTGTAGATTTCATCACTCACCGAGATCTTTAATGCGAGGAAGCACCTCTCTGGTGAAGTTTTTGTACGAGGCAATCTTTTCCTCAGGCGAACTGATGCCCACATGGGCCTCATAGATACGAAGGCTGCTGGGCCGTGGGGGTCTGGGGTGCTGGAACTGGGGGCGAGAAAGAAGAAAGGTTAGAGAGAGAGAGAGAGAGAGAGAGAGAGAGAGAGAAAGGGCCCAGATATCAATCCACATTTCTGAGCTTTGACGAGAGATTTTGCTAGAAGGTTCTGCTGAGCATCTGGGTTACCTCAAAGATCCTGATGCAACACAAGACAAATATTTGACTCGATTGAACGCTTGCAACAATACAACGGAGTCTAAGCCTAGAGTTCAGAGCTTGAAAATGTAGAAATTGCAACTTAGAGTAAACTTTTTTTGTTGTTGTTGTTGATTCAAAGTTTTGTCATCTACAATAATACAGTGCATTACAATACAATATGTGATTAATTTACTTCATTTATTACCATATTTCATTAATAAAAAAATAAACAAAAACACACAGTTTAGCCTATTTTAAAAGAAAATGTCAGTTCTGAACGCAATATCCTTTTAATATTATATTGGTTTTAGTATGGCAATCTTTCCGGTTTTATTGCCAGGCATAACTTAGGCAATTACACATATAGGCACACTGTGAAATGCAAAAAAAAAAAAAAAAAATAGAAACCTAAACCAATTGTGGCTCGTTGAAAAGGGTGCCATTCCAGAGAGCAAAAAGCAATATTTCCTGCCTTTAATCATGCAGCAACCGCGTTAACTGCCAGATGACATTGTGTCACCAATTCATCTCCTGTAAAAAACTGGATCATGAGCATGATGCCATTGACCACAGTCGCTGTATGAACGTCTGATGCCATGAATAGATATCAAAGGGAAATATGCCTCATTGCCGTTGTGGAAGAACCACCCATATCAAAGGCGTTTGCAAATGGTTCTTCGGCGAAACGAAGACATCAACAGGGCGAAAGCAATTGTTGAATCGCCTCTGATTAAATGGCCTGTTTAATGTGGTGAGCCACTTAAGAGGAGGCGGTTTCGAGTGTCATTACTAACACGGAAGAGGGGTCGCTGTGAGAGCGGGGTGCTTCAGACATGCTAATGGCTACTGATGATAAATGTTCGAGAGCCACAGGAAGGCCTGAACAACATCACGGCCCTGTAAACATTCCCTCCCGCTTTGACTTCTATTGTAAACTACGTCCACCCTAAAAACAATTAGTGACTTTTAAAGGCGATTAAAATCAAACGGGTGTTTCCTCAAGCTTTTGGTCCTATGAACATTCAACGTAAAGTAGCAATTATGAATATTTAATCTTATAAGAATAGTTAAGGTGAAATTATTTGTGTGTGTGTGTGTGTGTGTGTGTGTGTGTGTGGTGCAACTAGACTCTTTCAGTCGATGATGACTGGTGTGATGTACAATTCTCCACTGACCCTCTGCAGGGCAAAACCTGACTGTAATAGGTTAAACCATTTCAGCGTCCATAACTCAAACCCTCCCCTCCTTGACAGCTCAGAAAGCATCTGTCTGAACCCGTAACACTGGAAACCTCTGAGAGCATGAGCTCGCGTGTGATGCTACAACATTTTAGTATTTGAGATCCAACAACCAAAAACATTGTTTCACAATTTCTTTTTTCTTACTGTGAATCTCAAAAAACAAAAAACAAGCAAAAAAATATTTTAATTTTTTTTGTTTTGTTTTAAATTTATAATAATAATAATAATAATAATAATAATTATTATTATTATTATTATTGTTATTATTTATGAATTGAAGAGGATTATTTAACTGATTTAAAAGGTTGGTCCTAAAGTGTCTTGAATAAATGCCCAGAATAATTATATTATGTGTATTCTACTGTATTTGTGTTCAGCTGTGTACACTCACCTGATATGGCTGTGGAGGGTCCCAGTGAGTCCAGTCATAGGTGACGGAATCTAGTGTTTTTGTGACATGTTTGGCCCATGGAGAGATCCGAAACAGGTATTCGCCTGTTTTAGTCAAGACTACGAGCTACAGACAGAAACGACAAATGTGACATCTTGAAATTTTCTTGGTAAGGTTTTGGATGCAAAACAGAAACATACAGTACATACATATATGTGAAAGACATATATTTTTATTACAAGGCCGTTCAAAGGTTTTTTGGAAAGAAATTAAATATCGTTCAACAAACATTATATTGATCAAAAGTAACATTTATAATGTTTTATTTTAAAATATTTTATTTCAAATAAATGCTGTTCTCTTTAACTTTCTATGAATCAAATAATCTTTAAAAAAATGTATGGTTTTCATAAAATATTAAGTAGCTCAACTTTTTTTCACTGTTTTTAATGTATTTTTGATCAAATAAACGCAGCCTTGGTGAGAAGCAGAGACTTTCTTCAAAAACAATGTTTCAGACCCCAAACTTCTGAATGGTAGTATGTGTTTATACGCACACATATATATGTTTTAAAAGCTTGAATGCTGTATATTATGCAAAATATATTTTCAAGGCAATTCCATTGGGCTTCCTGTGTGCTGCGAGTTGTTGTCATGGTTTAAAAGCACCGTTTATTAAAATGGAAATATTGAGAGCTTTTCATCTAGATTCTAAAAACAGCTCTTTGCCATAACCATGCCACATTTGATTAATATTATTACAAAATCTCTTCCCCTTAAAATGCTCTTTTCAAAAGGCACCTATCTTCATAAGCTTACCTGAATACTCTCACACACACACACATATACACAAACAAACACCAGCTGGACAGGTGTTTGGTGATGAGAGCTGACAGAGGGGAGGAGAAGAGCAGAAGAAAACAAAGCACTTTAAAACGGTCCATCATTGCTTTCAATCTCTCTGGGGGCAGCTTGGGGATTGTCACAGATCGATAGCCGCTCTGGAGAGACACTGGGGTGGGACAAAACATCCTTAAACAGCTCTGCTTGGCTTTGCACTGACTATTACCAAGCTAAGAACATAACCTCGCTTTACTGACAGCAGGAATAACACTGTGAATTTGAGAAAGAATGACAGAGAGAGAGAGAGAGAGAGAGAAAGAGAGAGAGAGAGATTTGGAGAGTGACTTAGAGTGTGACTGTGAAAAGCTAGAGGAACAGAGTTCACCAGTAAGGTTCTGGAAGAAAAAAAGTCATTCATGTCATCAAGGCAAAGAGACTTCTAGTACATTCCCAGAAAAGAAGGTACAAAAGCTGTCACTTGGGTTATACCTTTTTAAAAGCTACACTTTTGTACCTTATTTACACCTAGTAGTATCCCTTAAAGGTACATATTAGTACATAAATTAGACTAAATGAAATGAAATGAAATTATTTTCTGAGAACCACCAACATTATCAATTGTGTAACATTAACATGTTATGGATATTCAAATTATATACTTAAATTCAAAAGTTAGATAAATAATGAAAAACTACAAACTAAAGTAATTTCAAATGCTTCAAGTGAATTTAGAGATCATATTAAGAAAGCGCTTAAAAATTAATTAAAAGTAATCTACAATGTCAAAATAGGGGAAATTAACATACACAATTAAACATAATATTTGCTTGCACACACACACAAACACACACAAATAGTGTATTGAGCAACTTTATAGAAAGACGACCCACAGTGAAACAATATCTACAAGAGTGAACTGAATCATGCTAGTGCATTGATTTGTCTTTTTTTTTTTTTAGTAAACACTCTGCTAAAATAAAAGAGTAGTGAACTGGTCTTCCAGTTTGGCTAAAAAACTGCTAAAACAGCTTGGTTAAGCTGGAAGAACAGCTAGACCTGAATAAACTACCTTGGGTAGGCAAGAAGACAAGCAAAACCAGATGAAACCAGGTAAGACCAGCATCCAAATAAGTCTGATTTATGTAATTATTTTTTATTTTTTGTTTAAACCAAGTTCTACAATCAAATTGAGCCAGTTTATTCTGTAGCAAATAGTTTTCTAAAACGTATATAGAAAAAATAGGGTAAATATACTGTACTTCTTGGGTTACTGTTGAGTGAATGTGTTGTGTTGGAGCTATACAACTACAGAAGCTGCATCTGGCCGGTCCTTTTCTCAGCCGTATAGAGCTAGCCAAACAGGACCATTTATGGATTAGCATGAGTTTAATTTAGAGTGAACGGACAATCTCGTCTGCATTTAGCGCAAGAGTAAAGTTCACCTAGGCACTTTTCATCTTCAAAGCGACATCAGACCTTTAATTATATTTCATTCCTATCAAAGTGTCCTCCCTCTGATCTGCCATAACACTCACCGCCTGAGTCCAGCCTCAAATCTCACATGACAATCAATAAGAAATGGACTTGAAGTGTTAATAGGGCTCCTGAGTAAACATCTGGAAATGTCTGTGTGTAGACGGAGAGATATGGATGGAGGGTTTAAGTTGCTTAGGCTTTTCTCACTTCATGCACACACACACAAACTCACTCACACACACAGAGAGAGACGCTATATCTCTTCCCACACACTTTCAGCAAGAAGAAACCCCTAGAAAACTCTCCTTTCTCCTCACTTCCTTCAGACTCCAGTTAACAGTGTTGTGATTTCCCTCGAGACGACGACTATACCCATGAACCAGCTGTCTGGAGTCACTGAGGTATCTATCAACAAACAGAAGCACAACAAAAAGAATGTACCCACATAGAGAATTAAACATGGCCTTGCAGGAGAGCTTTCTTGGAGATCTCTGAGCCACCTGGGAATCTGTATTGATCACCTTCAGCTGCTAAAGTTTTTGAGCATCTAGTGTTCCTGGTGTTTTTTAAAATGCAATATCACAATAAAGGGTACTGAAATATTCATGCCTGAATTAATGAGGATTGGGCTTGTTGGTCCCAGTGCTAAAAAAATAAAATAAAATAAAAATAAGCTGAGTTGATTTCAACTAACGCTTACAGCAGGTTTCAAATTCATTTGGCACCCAGCAGAAGGCCATGTGTGGGAAACGCATTAGGCAACATTGATTACCGGGACGATGAAAGGGAATCTCATGAAACATTGAGGGCACGTGCATGCACCTGAGAATGTGTGCATGTGTGAAATAACACTGACAAAGGCCAGCCCTTCTTCAATCATGTGCTTAGAATTTAACGCTAAATCAGGTCTATTGATCGATACACTCATGATGAATTAATGAGTAATCACATTTTTTTTTTCCTTTTGTGCATTGGAAAGTAGGAGGTGTTTCTATACATGAGGCTGAAGGTTAAATAATAATCTATATAAAATGAATATCAAATAAAATATAACAATTCAGCTAAAAAATGAAAAAGTGAAACATAAAAAGATCATTAAATTATAAATTACAACTTTGTATACACTGTATAAAATATTATATTATAAATAAATTCTAAATAAAGCAAAGATTATAGGAGTTTTCCTACTTCAAAATTTCAAATTTGACTGAATGTGTTACTTGCTATTTCTTTATAATAATTTGTGAAATTTACTAGCTATTACTACTCTGAGTGAATTTTTTTTTCTCATTTAAATATTTTTTTTTTCTCATTTAATTTTATTTTAAATTATTATTGATTTTTTTTTGTGGTACATAATTATGTATATACATTTATATATAAATATCATTTATATATAAATATTATATATATATATATATATATATATATATATATATATATATATATATATATATATATATATATATATATATATATATATATATATATACATAATTATGTATATACACATATATATAAATATATTATATGTATTTATATATATTTATATATTTATATATAAATATATATAAATATATACATGTATATATAAATATATATAAATATATATTTAGCTGCATTTATTTGATCAAAAATACAATAAATCTGTAATATTCTGAAATAGTTCAAAATAGTTATTTATATATATATATATATATATATATATATATATATATATATATATATATATATATATATATATATATATATATATATATATATATATATATATATATATATATATATATATTTTTTTTTTTTTTTTTAAGTTCTGTAAAATATTGTTTAATCTTATAACGGCAAAGCTGAATTTTTAGCCGTCATTACTTCTGTCTTTAGATTTACAAGATCCTTCAGAAATCATTCTAATATGCTGATTTGGCACAATAAACATCTCTTAGTATAATGAGTGTTGAAAACTGTAGGATTCTTTGATGAACAGAAAGTAACAAAAAAGAAATAAATATTACTGATTCCAAACTATTAAGTACACACATAAATAAAATAGAAATAAAATATTACTATGGTAAAAATAACAAATTAAAAGAGCTATATTATATTTTCCATGCTCAGTCAAAATAAAACCGGATAATTATTTTATATAAAGAAGGTTAGAAAAGAGGCCAATACACACAGATTACACACCTCCAGCATGCCTTAAGGAGAATTTGAGATAGGGGAAAAGAGACATGGACCTGGTGAGAAAGAGAAAAATTTACTGGAGTGAGGGAGATACAATTTAATCAGAGACTCCAATTGGATATTCTGAAGGAAGGAAGGGCAAAAGAGAGAAAAGTGCACTCCTGGCTAAAGTTCAGCAGTCCCAGTTTCCATATGTTAAACCTGGCCGCTCACCCCCCATTAAAATCTCTCCCTGGATCCCCTCTGCAGGCTTAAAGAAGCTGTGTATGACAGCCAATTACCTTATAGAAACCTCCACACAGACCCAGGACTCCATCTGTCCACCTAACACCCAGTGAAAAAGAGAAAATTCAACCACTGACCGCCTCTATGGACATAAATGGACTTCCCTTCTGCTCTTGTTCACCTGCTCCAAGACTCACTCAACTCACACACCTCTTGTTTTCTCTTTTCAATAATGACCATTCAGTTTCTCAACACTTTAATTAAAAAATAAATAAAATAAAAATTAAAAACATGTAACATGAAAACTACCCTTGAAGTAAATGGTTTATGTATTTATGAGCAAACATATCGGGTAAATTTAAGAGATGGAGGTGAGTATCAAAGTGTGTCCATTTCACATGTGCTTCAAAGGGTGTGTGTGTGGGGGGGGGACTAGTGGAAAGAAATCATCCAAAATCCAAAATATATGTAAGCATTTATTACACTTTGTTTTTGTAGTCCAGGGATCTCCGACCCTGCTCCGGGAGAGCTACAATCCTACAGACTTCAGCTCCAATCCTGCTCCAAAACACCTGTCTGTAATTATCAAGTAGCCCTGAACCAAAGCCACTGGACGGCAAGGCTGCAATCTTCAGCCAAAAAACAAAACAAAAAACATAATGGCTAATGCTAACGTTGAGGCTTTGGCAGTACACAGGGAAGGATACCAGAGTTTTTTTTTTTTTTTTGGAATGGATGGATGGATGTCAGTGGTGTAGAGGCTTCAATACACTGAAAAAACAGCTTTTGTGAGGAAATAGCATATCATTTAATGAATCAACACTGTCCGCTAATCTTCAACAAATTTTTACACTAAAAATACTTTCATTGGGAACTATATGCAAATAGTGTTGCAACAGGTATAGGATTCATTAACAGCATTATTACCTGCAAATATATGTCACATTACTATTTAATATTTTTTGTTATGTAATGTTGTTTGCTTGCTTTCTTTGGTTTTCCAGTTTTACCTTAAATAGGTTTTATGATATTGACTATTATGTGACCATGTATTGATATAATGCATTTTATGACTAAAGGATTTTCATTATTTCAATTATTGTATACAATTTTTGTATTTTTGTGTTGTTTAATGAAATTAATATATGCTCTTTCTATGGCTTCCAATTTTCAATAAACAGACTTGCAATGACTTGTGTATGTAGAAATGTAGTAACTTGACTGCTGTATGTGCATACCTGTCAAACCTCCCATTTTTCCTGGGATTCTCGCATATTTTACCATTCTCTCCCACTATCATTCCGTTTTAACATTTCCCATATTTCTGTCATTACAACTCTCGGAGGGATTGGCATGGTAATGTGCATGACAATGTTAATGTATTTGGTCTTGGCGGAATAGATCTGCTATGCTGCTGCTGCTGCTGTTGTGGCAGAGCAAATACCCTTGACTTGCTACTGCCAATACATCCACAACATGCTACTGTAAGCATGAAAGAATATTGCTGCTGAAAATATAACATACATAAAATAACCCCATAACATATGTGAATCACCTTGTATCAGATCTATACAGGTGGAGCTGGGGAAGGTGGAGGGTCTCTGAAGCAAGCTGCACTGTTATGGCGAGCTCTAGGATTATTGGACATGGTTGGAACTGAAATCTGCAGTAAAATATCTCTCCAGGAGCTGTAGAATATCGATTTATGTAGATTTCTATTACAATATATAGATTTCATGGACCATCTTTCAGAATATGTTTTCTTCTCACTTCAGTAGGACTTTTGTGAAACGAAATCTTCTATTCTAAAATTTCTATTATTTTATTCCTAAAAATAACTTGACATATACTTTTTACAGTATTTTCTGATTTATGGAGTGATAAAGAACGTATCTAAAATCCCCTCCTAAAAAAATCTTTAACTTCAATATGTTAAATATATCTATATCTATATATATATATATATATATATATATATATATATATATATATATATATATATATATATATATATATATATATATATATATATATATATATATAGTGAAAATGAATGGAAATGAACTGTAGTTGATCTGAGCTTAGCTGTAGCAGCACTAATGTGATCCGATCAACCTCCGGTGTCCGGCGGAGTCAAAACCCATAACACGGCACTGCGGCAAACTGTGCTGGACATGTGTACCCCCGCCATCTCTGGCAAATAGGAACTTGTTGGGCACTCAATGTTCCCATCTGCTCCCTCTTCCCATCTACCCCAGATTAACCCTAAGAGCCAAGTCAAGCAGCTTTGCCCCACAAATGCCACCCAGACCTGCCAATGACCACCGGCCTTCTGGGACAGAGAGAGCCAAGATCCTGTTCTGCTTTAGCAGAGCAGCTAACAGCTCCTAATCAGGTTGAAGAGATTTACAACCTTTCACTAATCCAAATGATATCTCACAAGTTGTGAAGCGGAAAACTGTGGCCCATAGGACAGCTTTCAAATCCCATTAAATGTCCCCTTCTTCGTGATTCCATGTTTTAATCTTTAGTTAGTGTGTAATGTTGTTGTTAGAGTATAAATAATATCTGTAAAATTCTAAAGCTCAAAGTTCAATGCCAAGCGAGATATTTGATTTAACAGAATTCGCCTACAAAAAACAACCCGTTTGGACGACATCCCTCTAGTTCCTGTAGTAATAACGTCACTAAAAGAGTTTTTTTGACTAACCACCGCCCACATGAATTCACAAACAGGGGGGCGTGGCCTTGTTGTGCTCCGATGGAGAAGAAGGAAGAGCTGTTTGTGTTTGTTGCCATGTTGTTGAAACGCTGTTTTTTTTTCATCTCTGAGTCCAACTATCTTTGTTTGGGCTTCCCAGGACGCTGTACTTTGAGATTAATGGTTACAATTTATGTTTAACTCGGTTCCCGAAAATTATAATGCACATGTAAAACTATGTGCAGCTCATTTTGCTGAGGACAACTTTCTCAATCTCAATCAGTTTAACGCCGGATTTGCACAGAGATTATTCTTGAAAGATGGAGCAGTTCCCTCTTTGTCTGGAGAAGGCGTTGTTTATGGACCACAACTAGTGTAAGTGTATTTTATTATTTAAGTTGGTGCGTTTAACAGTTTCTGTAACTTATTACACAAAGGGCAACGCTGTTTAGCTTTGTTAACTAGATGTTAGGGCTGTGCAAAAAAACGAATGTGGTTTTCATGCGCATCTCGTCAGTAAAAACGCTCCTGTGACTATAAATTCATCTCCAGCACGTGCGTTCTAGCCCAATCGCGTGAGGGCAGCCTGCTCTCAGCTGCTGTCGAATCACAACACGGGTACCACTGGCCCAATCAGAACCCGTTACGTATTTCTGAAGGAGAGGCTTCATAGAACAAGGAAGTCATCAGCCCGTTTTTGTGACAGTGAAAACAGCAGTATACACAGGTGAATTGTGTGAAAAATACTGTTTTTTTACACGCGAAACTTGAATACATGTTATATTGCACACTGTAAACACAATCAAAGCTTCAAAAAAGCGCGTAGTAACGGGACCTTTAATGACCTGCCAATAGCTTTTGAGATGCACTTTAGATGTTTATAGTGAAATAAACTGCATATTCAATGCCATGGTGTGATGTATTTAGTACCTTGAGTTTGGTCAGGTGCTTGATGGCAGGAGATTTGTCCACTTTTGGAGAGAGGTATAGTTCCCATTTTCCATATTCTTTCTTCGTGAAAGGGTGTGACTCTTTTTCCCAGGAATCTGAAGATAAACATATTGAATTATTCATAATTGCTTACCTTTGTATGACACACACACAAATTTATAATATCAATAGCATGACTATCCAGTTTGTGCCCGGGTCACTCTAGAAGCAAACTACAGGCATATTTCCACATGGCTCTTTTGAGTGGCTTCTTTTGTGGCATCCTTTTATACAGGTGTTATGAAGAGCTCTTGATATGTTTGACTCGTGAACATTTACTCTGTTCTTGAACTCTGTAGCCCCTCAAAGTGATTGCCAGTCTTTCTGTGACTACTCTTACATGCTCTTTTCAATTACTCTTTTTCTTACTTTATTTAGTAGGTCACACTTTATTTTAAGGTCCAATTCTTGACTTGTTTTTAACAAACCATCAACTACGACTTTTTCCTCAATAAACTCCTAATTTGCTGCTTATTAATTGTAAGGTAATTGTTACGTTTAGGTGTTGGGTAAGATTAGGTATGTTGAATATATTCATGCAGAACATGTGCTTTATAAGAACTAATAAACAGCCATCACGTTAATAAAAGGCATGCTATTAAGAAACTAGTTAATAGTGAGAATTTGTCCCTATACTAAAGTGTTAACATGTACAGTGTATTAGTTTACTGAATTTCCAAGACACTTTTGGGAAACTCATAGCACCTCTTAAAGAGGCCCAAGAAAGGGAGATTTTTTTTTCAAAATGAAGATTTCAGGATGTCTTTCTGCTAAATTGATAAAAATTATTTAGTGTTATGTATTAGCAATATGACACTCCTAACAGTGCAATATGGCTTTATATCATTGAGTTGCTTCATTGAAATAATATTGTATTATTGTAATAGAAGCTCACTGTATTATTTAGAGTAGAGTATTGTGTGAGAGAGATGGACTTCGTGAGTGTGATTAACCGGCAATCTGATACAGCAATAATTCTTCAGATTAATCTCAAATTCACAATAAAACAGTTTCTTTGTCTGCTGAGTAAAGATATATCTTTGTCGTACAATCCTTTCATTTACTAAGGGGGATTTTTTTGGCTGCAAAAGAATGTAACTTTAATCGTCATCACACACACACACACACACACACACACACACACACCGTTTTTCAATACTAAATACTATAATTAAATATTATACTATACGTTGTATAGTATATTATACCTATATGTTATTTATTGAATAATGATATTTAATAAACAACAACAGCCATCTTAAAAGTTGCTAGACAATTTGCTCTTATACAGCATTAACGATACATAAAACAGATTTTGCACTTAGCCAAAACTATTTGCTGTGAAAAAAATAATTGATTAGAGACCAAAGGCTGCCCATTAGATTTACCCAAAACAAATTATATCTCATCTTTAACCACTATAGAGACATCAGAGCCAGCAACAAAATTACAGAAGAACTGGCGGAGGTGAGGCTGCTCTTAGTGGATTCATGAGCACTGAACGCCCGCTGACGCCTTTGAGCTCACGTCTCTGAAAACATAGAAGCACATTTTTTGGAGCTCTGTTATCACCAGAATATTGCACTCCTTTCACCCAGTCAGATTCATGGACTAGAAAGAACTGTTATATAAAATAGGACATTTCCTAATCAGACAACTCTGACCTTTTGACGAACAACCACTTCAAGCACGGGAGACCATAATAAATTTAACATATCAAATGATTGAAATGTCACATGATACAGCCCAGACTTACAAAATTAAAGTCAGATAAATGTTCAGACATGGCGTCTGGAACTGTAATAGGTAAATATTAAATATTTCAATTGTTCACAGATGTTTATATTGTCATGTCATGTGTACAATTTCCTATGAGTTTCTGAGTTTTAGGGCCAGATTTACTAACAGCTTGCACCAATTAAAATTTTTGTGTCAACTATTACTTTAAAAATAACTTATAGTGCTTAGAGAGAGAGAGAGAGAGAGAGAGAGAGAGAGAGAGAGAGAGAGAGAAATACATTTTAGAGCACAGTTTCAGAGTCTGTCGGAGAATCTTCATACTTTTGCACAGCGAAGTGTATTTACATAGCCCTTAAAACCAGCTCCATTCATCCATGGCTTTAACAGCTGAATAAATGTAGAGGCAGAGTGTAGTGAAAATGCAGAGCGCCATACAGCAGCTGACTTTACAGACTCCCTCAGACTGTTCATTCAGTTTCTGGGAAAAAAGCCACGCAAGACTGTGTGACCCCCTCTCAAAGCAGAGAAAAAAAGACTCTGATTTGTTGTGAATAATTTCTGTCGTTCTGCCCTGTACGCCTCTGTGTATCTCTTTTCACATTACATACTCTAATGGAGAGCAGAAAGCGAATATAAATAAATCAATCAATAAAAGACCAGTGCCAGTGCAATATGTCTACCCACCTGCAGCCCCCCGACACAGATCAAGACCGGCTCCCCCAGACCCAAATTTCTCTCTCCCTCTCTTTCAAACCTCTCATTCCTACTGTGAAATTGAAACCATATAATATGAGCCATGTCAAAATGCAATCTCACGCCAAATTGGAAGTTGGGATTTCCTATGACACCGCCTCTGGGTCTCAGAGAGAGATAATTACAAAAAGGCAGAGGGATAAATAGAAAAGGGGAGGATGTGATATAGGTGGGGGATGGTCAGGGAGGAGAGCGGCCGCTGGTCATACGGATATAAGTAGTGTCACAGCGAGAAGAGAGACAACATTTTGCTGCGATCTAGAATTCTAGTAAACAGCTTCTTTCCCCAGAGGGAACAATGTGCCCTTTTCACCCGACAGTATGAATTCACTAACTCCAAGAGAGGCGTGTACACATTCATAGCAAACACACACACACACACACATATATTCCAGACATCGATGATGGAGTACATCTGAACTATGCGTGTGTGTTTTTTAAAGCAGTCTTCTCAGTTTACATATGTATTTACTGAGCAAAGTGAATTTTTATTTTTATTTTTTTATTTTTACTATAACCATAGTACTACCATGGTATTCTTTGAGGGGCCTTGGGTTATTTTATAATTACCATGGTAAGACAATTGTTCAATGTCACGGAACATATCAAAATACTGAGGTATTCCCAAATGATAGCACAATACCTCCACAGATATATATATATATATATATATATATATATATATATATATATATATATATATATATATGTGTGTGTGTGTGTGTGTGTATGTGTAAATCCTAGTTACCATGAGATGTAAATCCTGTGGCAAAACAGAGAAACAAATAGAGACATCATTAGCGAAGCTGCTTTTCCAACAAAGTAAAATTAATTAGTTTAACCCAAGCTAAAGAATAAGCATGCGCATTTGATCACATACAACTGCAGTCACAAATTATGAGATGTATTATTCGAATGCTTGGTGAAAGAGATGTGTTTTTAATCTAGATTTAGACAGAGAGAGTGTGTCTGAACCCCAAACATTATCAGGAAGGCTATTCCAGAGTTTGGGAGCCAAATGCGAAAAAGCTATGCCTCCTTTAGTGGACTTTACTATCCTAGGAACTACCAAAAGTCCAGCGTTTTGAGACCTTAGGGAGCTTGATGGATTGTAACGTGGTAGAAGGCTAGTTAGGTACACAAGAGCTAAACCATTTAGGGCCTTATAGGTAAGTAATAATAATTTGTAATTGATACAGAACTTAATAGGTAGCCAGTGCTCATATTTTCCTGACCTGGGGTGCATTTCCCAAAACCATAGTTGCTAACATGTTAGCTGGGAAATTGCATTGCAACCAACAAAGTTACTAACTTAGTTAGCAACTATGGTTTTGGGAAACGCACCTCTGGTAAGAACTCTAGCCTCTGCGTTTTGGACTACATGTAGCTTGTTTATTGAAGATGCAGGACAACCACCAATAGTCCAGTCTAGAGTCTAGAGTCTAGCTTTTCTGCATCAGAAAGAGGTAACATATTTCGTAGCTTGGCAATGTTTCTTAGATGGAAGAATCCTGTTTTTGTAACATGGGAAATATGGTTTTCAAAATAAATAAATACAGTACAGACACAATTTTGAAATGAGAGGAAAATGTGTAAAATAGAATGATACAATTACAAATTTGAAACTGTACAATATAATTGTACAATGTAAAGCGGAATTATTAATCAGATTACTATGAGTGATAATTAGCTAAAAAAAAAAAAAAAAAATCACATTTTATTATGAAAAAAAAAAAAGTGAGATGTGAAGTCTTGAATAACTTTTTAATTTGTTTTGTTTCAGTGATGGAATCCAGCTTTCATGCAAAGATGTTCTGCAACTAAATAATATCATATCCAAAAGAAAAATCATGTAAAACATAACTATATAACCAGTTCTCTTTAACCATCTACACAGTTTATTCTTAATAAAAAAGGAAAACTATTTCACTTTCAAAGTGCTAATCTGACCAAAGGACTGCCAAACTATCGATCAGGAATAAGTCAATAAAACCAGCTTAATGAGGAAGCTGCTGCGATACAAAGACAACACTAAGAGAAGAACCATGAACTAGCTAATCATTCACTCCTTATCATCAATTATCATTTTAAAAGGTGCTTTAGGCTTTGAGATCGATATTCTCTTCAAGGCGTGTAAGCAGTGTATTAAGAGAAGACTTTGAGGGAGGATCTGCACCAATATGCATCATGTCTCACAGCTATAATCAATAATTGATGAAACAGCATAAGTGGGGCCCCAGGAATAAGCTTCATGTTTGTGAACATACAGACATGAAGTATAGATATGTACATAGAAAACTGGAGTTGGGAGTTTTCACAGGTCACACTCCCAGGACTCTGTTTTCCCACACGGCCTGCGGATCACAGCACAACTCTCAATTAGAAGAAGTCTGAAGTTGGCCAGAGGCAGTTTGACTGCTTTGCAATAAGACATCTGGTGCATTTTTCTAGTTGCACTCCCATTCCTTGAGGACTTCCGATTAGGTACCAAGGCTGAGATATGAGCAGTTTTGGGAGAGAGGAGTAAGAGGAGCACATTGGGACGTGGCCCACTGGTGTTTGAACCACTGAGAGTCAGATCATCAAACACAGATTAGTATAGCTAGCAATAACTGAGCCGGAAGATGCTATTTTTGCAATCATCTGTATAAAATTAAAAAGTACTCATATGTAAGCCTTTTGCTTTTCAGTATAATGATGTCTTAAAGGGACAGCTCACCCGAAAATGAAAACTGTGCTGGTTGCTCTTTTTTATGCAATTGCATTGAATGGGGACAAAAGGACCATTTGATTATCATAAAATATTCCTGGTCATCTGAAGTCGTAAAACAGATTTGAGTTCAACTCTGGAAAGCCGAATCAGTCAGATTCATAAATCAATCAATTCAGAATCAATTTAGACGGTGAGTTGAACTTGAGAAATGGTCAGTTTGATTTGTAAATGAATCATTCAGACAAGTTTTGTAAACCAAAAGAGACAAACAGACCGAGATTCTCTTAGTGAGTTGAACTGCATCAGTGGTGGCAAGTACCAAATACATGTTTCAAATAAATGTTACACCATACTGTTGCTGCTGCTGCTGTTCTTTCAATAAGTGAATTTAAAGGGTATACAATAAATGAAATGCCAAACGAACATACATTTGTTTTTATCAAAAGTAAATCAAGACACCACACAAAATATAAAAGGTGTAACAATTTATCCAGTTTAATATATTAAATTAACACTAATCAAATAAAGTAACAAACTCCAATATATATATTTTTTTACATCATACCAAAGTTTTACAGAATATGAGACATTTACACTTCCCATAAAGGACTGATTTTGGTTCTTTTGTATTGTTAACATGATGCCATGTGCCTTGCACTGCTTTATTTAACGTTATTTTTAATTTTATCATATGTCATTTTAGGCTCTACTGTTAATGTTATCAGTATGCACCGGGGGTCTGAGAGTAACGCAATTTTGATTCTCTGTATGTATGTACTGTACATGTGGAAGAATTGACAATAAAGCAGACATTTGCTTGTTGATCCTGGAACAACATTCCTATTAATCAATTAATCAATCAATCAATCAATCAATCAATCAATCAATCAATCAATCAATCAATCAGAATTGAGGGATAACTTTTCAGGAAATATCTGTAGGCTTACAATCAAGGTACACGTTTGTTAATCAGCTATCATCTAAAACTGATTTTAGGAATAAATTATGGCTAGGGTTAGAGATTGGAATAAGTCTATATTTTTAGACAGTTATGTTGATCCAAGATCAACAAAAGATGTTGATCCTTGAACTTGTCTTACTTGCCAAAATCACGGCAACTGGCCAGTTTTGTGAACCAGGTATAAGATAATTAACTTTAAGTCATAATTCACTGAGTCAGTAAACTGAATGAGTCCAAATGAGTCAACGTGACTGGTTTTGTGAACATCAAACAATTCAATGAATAGATTAGACTCAAAAGAATGATTCATTCACAAATTGAACATCACTACTTCTCTCATCTATTTGGCTGCCAGCATTTATGATTTACTTTTTGGGTTTAGAACAACATGAGGGTAAATACTGTACATACAATAAAATATTCACTTTTGGGGCAATTAATCCTTGAAATCTCACTATATATTTTTTTTGTTGCATATACCCAGCACACCCTGAATGGTCTCGGTACATGTGTCCTTATGATTTATGCGTGTGTGCAGAAGCAGGGAACGTGTTTTCTGGCTTTCTCTTTTATTGAAGACACTGTCACACCTTTCCGTCTGCCAAAGGAGGTGAGAAGGTTGGAGGGAAGGACCAGACAGGAGAGCAGACACAGTTTTTAAACAGGAACTTTAAGATCTCTTCCTGACAACACGAACTGACACAAAGTGGTCCCTTTCCTATTGGTCGACTCTACACAGGGACTGCAGGCTGACTCCACTGACAGAATATGTGATCCGTGAGCTCAGAACAGGTATCAGATGTTCCCACTCCTGCGTTTGACAGCTAAGAGCTTCACTCTGAGACACAACGACAGCAATGGGTCAAAACAGACGTCGGCTTAGAGGAAAAAAAAAAAAAGGATAGAAAAACAACAACTTCAACTTAAAGTTTCCAGCAACAACTACTCTCTCGGAGGAAACAACTGAGCACTGAGGCAGAGCGTGAAGGATACGTTGAGATGCTTTGTTTGTGAGGAACAGAGGCACAAGAGAAAGGTGAAGGAAACACAAACGCTAAAGAAAGAGGCTCTAACCAAAAAGAGAATAAAATATTATGGCAAAAAGCATGAATCCCGCCAAAATGCTAGCAGTGCTCCCTCAGAGTGGAGTTTGTCTTGGGTTGCTGTTTGTAGAAGCTGGATCAAATAGGAGTTATTATAAAACAAAAAAAACAAAAAGAATATTTATGAAAAGCATTTTCATTAAAAAAAGAAAACTAAAATGACACTAAACTACAAACAATGGTTAAAACGAAGTGAAATAATAAATTACTACAACATTTAGAAAGAATCGGATAAATATAATTGGTTTTAAATAACTAAAACTAAACTAAAAAGTAATTGAAAAAAAACAAAGTTAAATAATAATAACACAAAATGTAAATGTTTTCCTAATCATAAAGTCAATCACATGGCGTGACCTGAAATATGTGCGCTACAATAAATAAATACATTTACTTGTAGCTACGAAAATAACCACTACATGACTTGTTAATAAAAAAAAAAAAAAAAGTAGCCTATTAGCAATAATTTTAACATTTTTGGTGTAATACCACAACATGATCTGTATAATTTAATTCAGCTACTAACTGGCTTCATCATTCTGGTTAGATTACATATTTCACATTCAATCATTGATCTTTTTTTTACACAATATTTCTTTTTTGTTGTTCCCTCTTGCTACACATTCTGTCTTTTCTTCTCTCTGCCTGACAGTTATTCAAGTAGCACTGAAGCAGAAAGCTTTGAACATCACATCAAAGTTGTCTCATGCACGTTTCATGCTTAATGCACGTATGTGACCAACCATCTGGACATGAAGTTGGAAAAGACATGAACACTGAGAGTGAAATTCACTAAAAATGAATTGTGTTCGCTGATAGCACGGTTCATGTGTCAGCCAATAATGAGCCTCTTTTAGGTGTTAGCGCTGTAAAAATGACAGTGAGATCTAGGGATGCAGTGGTCTTTGGGGAATGTTTTTTCTTCTTCTTTTTTTATGAAAAGAATACTTTGATTTAACACGGATACATTAAATCAGTCAAAAGGGACAGTAAAGTTTTTTAAAGAATTCACAAAAAAAATCATGCTTGTATAAAGTAGCAACTGTTTTCAATATCGTTAATACTAATGCCTTTGTGACCTTAATTGACCAGTGATGTTAAAGTATAATTGTGACTAGTTTGCATATGACCAAGGACTTTCTTCCATATGTAAACAAAGCTTGGATGAAAATTGTCAACGTTTTGCCAATCAATCGATCTCTGTCACACTTTACCACCAGGGCATCAGTTTAATTTTCAGACACAGTGGTGAAGCTTGGCAGTCGGGACAACGCAAACTGCAGGATGTGTTCCTGTTACTTCAAGATTAGAAGGAATTGAGCCTTATCTTGAACCCTGCTTCTAACAGACTCCAAATCGGCTTTTAATGGAGTAAAACTTAACAACAGAAAATCAGTCCAACTCTCTCGTCCTCTCTGTCTCTAAAAGAACAATACTGTCAGACTACTTGTAAACAATCCAGACAAGCACACAATTGGCAACACACATCATTACAGCTTAAAAAATCACTCAATGTAAACTCAGATTCCTCACCCTGCAAACGCGAAGAGAATTTCAAGCAATAGCGGCCTAAAATGAAACATGTTTCTTTGGAAACAATAAACCTCTTGTACTTTGCTTCATAAATCTGTCTATTAGTAAGGGTCTGTGTCTGGATGTAACCAACAGACCTCTCTAAATGTTGACACTTACTGAAATCCCCAGTCAGGAAGACGGCCTCCGCTCCCGGTGCCCATTCCCTAAGGACCAGACTGTTGTCGGATCGCCGCTGAATTCCGAACGACTGGTAGCTCAGTGTGAAGTAATCAAAGGCCCCTTCTGCCTCCTCCAGCTGTGCCAGACGCTCGGAAAACCGCTTGTATCTGAAGTCACGACAGAGATAGAGAGAGGGACAGAAATATACAAAGAGAACATACAAATGAAAGACATTACGGACCCAAGCTTCATATCTCTCCCTTCCACGAACCAGAGTTCAGACAGTTGTTCTCTTCAGTTCACACAAAAAGATCACTCATATTCAACTTTCTCTGTCAGCTTTGCATTACAGAAAAAAAAATAACAACTTTTATTTGAATGTTATTTTGCGCAGAAGATCTGGCTAATGAGTCACAGGAGCAGAAATACACACACGGCTCTTTTCAACAAAGTTTGTCGTGTGAAACACACTCGCCAACACACAGTGATTAAAAAAGAATTTGTAACCTTTAGAAAGGCTTTTCAAAGGAATTCCTCACTCTTCTGTTCCTTTAATCTTACTGCTTTCACCAAAAAGACATGAAAAATTTGATCTGACGTAAATTAGTGATGACAGTCTAGAAAGTGGGTAAAATTCAGAGTGTGTGGACATGTGTTCACAATTTTAAAGTGAAAAGAGTAAATGTTGAATAAATTAAACCCGCTGAATTAAACTGATTTGTTAAAACGTACCATATTTTAAAGTCTGCATGAAATGTGTGAAATACTCAGGAAAACAAAACATCAGCCTGCTGAGGAAATCTCATTTGTAACTTGACATATTTTTAAGTATTCTGCCTTTTTTTTTTCTTAAAGGAGGGGTGAAATGCTATTTCATGCAAACTGAGTTTTTTACACTGTTAAAGAGTTGGATTCCCATGCTAAACATGGACAAAGTTTCAAAAATTAAGTTGTACGTTTGAAGGAGTATTTTTGTTCCAAAAAAACCTCTTCAGGTTTGTCACAAGTTTCGGAAAGTTTTTTTCGAGTATGGCTCTGTGTGACGTTAGATGGAGTGGAATTTCCTTATATGGGTCCTAAGGGCACTTCTGCCGGAAGAGCGCGCGCTCCCGTATAGCAGAGCACTGAGAGCACAACAGGCATTCACTGATCAGAGCGAGAGCGTCTCGAAAAGTCACAAAACAAGTGTGTTTTTGGTTGCCAGGGCAAGACAACCCTGCACAGATTACCAAAAGAGAAACAGCATTAAGGGACCAGTGGATGGAGTTTATTTTTACAGAGCATCAACGGAGTTGTGCAAGTGTTTTTGTTTGTTCCCTGCATTTCGAAGATGCTTGTTTTACAAACAAGCCCCAGTTTGACGCTGGATTTGCACATTGTTTATTTCTTAAGGATAATGCAGTCCCAACGAAAAAGGGTCACGATCGTGTGTTGGAACCGCAGGCGGTGAGTAAAACTGCTTCAAATATCTCTGTGTTGTTAACTTAGCTATCGGCGCGTAAGCACATCCAGTAAACAACATGCTATGTTGTCATCAAATTGCACTTTCCACATGTAACGTTACAGCTTAAAAAAAAAAAAAAAAAAAAAAAAAAAAAGACGACATAAAGTGGAACTTAGTCCTTTTCCAAAACCGCTAAGCAAATATATAGAGTTTCAGTACATACCACATAGAGACGCCTTTGCTGATGCTGCTCTTGTTAAATTTCAGCCTCTGGATCTGTGTCAGCTTCCAAACGCTCTCAATGCAAAATCCTACTGATGCTCGTGATTCTTTAGCTCCGCCCACACGTCACGCCTCTAGGCGCTCGTGTTTTTCTGGGAAAAATCGGTACAGACTATCTTTCTCTTATAAATATGATAAAAAATAAAGACTTTTTGGAGTTATGAAGGATGCAGTACTACTCTATAGGTACTCAAGATTAACAGGATATTGAGTGAAAACGAGCATTTCAACCCCCCTTTAAGCAAAACACTGTTCACACTGAGAAATGAGCAGGGATCTGCGTCTTCAAGGGAAAGTTCACCCAAACACTTACAATTCTGTAATAAATTACTTACCATCATGTCATACCACACTTCTTGGGAACTCAAATTATTTATTTTTTTTGATGAAATCCGAGAGCTGATGCAGAAGCCAGAGTTCTGATATAGAACGCCCTTCTCTCTTAGTTCATCGTCTGTATACAGAACCACTGATGTCACATGGACTATTTGAACAATTTCCTTACTACCTTTATGGGCTGTGAACGTGTCAGTTCTGTTGCTGTCTATGCAGCATCATGTATGTATATATATATATTTTTTTTAATGATCAACCAATTACGTAATAATCATAAGATGCCTAATATGGCCTGTCCTACTGCCAGAATGTAGAGAAGACAAATAAAAATAAAAATACTAGAAAAGGATGATTAGTGAACATATTGGCTCTGTTTGCCATTTGCCATGCTTGCCCATCCATTAGAAATGGTGTATAACTGAGGTAAAATCATGCAAGACTTTAGCTGGTGTTTGAATGTAAAGAGTGTTGGGCCCAGCTGGGACTTCTGCGTGCATATTCATGGCAGTGTTAGGAATAATTACCGATGGGAACCGCTCATTTGGGTTCCTCTGGGAGTTTAAAGTGCTCATTAAAACTTGAGGAACAACAGGGTGATGGGTGCCGTCAAGTGGCCTCTCAAACGCTGCTCTTAATCACATAGAGAGAAAGCGAGAGAGATGGGGAGAGAGCGAACAGATGGACAGACGAAGGGAAAAACAGGCAGAATCTCTTCCTGATGATTCCCAGATAAACACAAATGACCAAACCGCTCGACCGATTACTGTTTTGACAGTTAACAGCCCAGACACAGATTTAAAGTCACAGCTTGTCAGATGATAAGCAAAACTACTTTCAAAGATTTTCTCAACTGTATCGAACAAAAAACCTGAAGTTTATGGAAGAAGCTGCTAAAAGATGTAGAATGAATATTCCACAAACCTGCAAGAAAAAAAAAAAGAAAAAAAAAAATTGAGCTTTGGTTATTTCAATGCCTTAAGCCTTGAGTTAGCTCTGATGGGCCACACACTGAGATCCACAAGGCTTTTTTCAGACGTCTATCAGCACGGCTGGATGTACGAAAGGGAAAAATATGACCCCCGTGGAGCAGATGGAGCAACTTAATCACCCCCTGAACAAATCTTTCAGCAGGCCGTCGCTTACTCAGTCCGGTGGTCAAACGGACTTGAGCTCTGAAAGAATCAGTGCTTAGCTCGCCCTGCTGGAGGCACCGAAGAGAGGGAGGGAATGCAGGAAACGCCACAGCCTGCCATCGCGGATATAATAACAAGCTTTCTCCCATTCTGTAATAACAATGATTCAAGGCGACCAGGAGCGGCCACAAAGTGGTGCGTGCTGCACCTCCGGTCAGTTTTAAAAGAGGCTACACTCGTCCACTCGATCTTGTCCTCTTGAAAGCACGTTTTGGTGAATCGCTGCGCTCTTTGAGGGGGGACGCGTTGGTGGATGAGCATGGGGAGCTCGAGAGAGATTGTTAGAGGAGCGAGGGCACTCACACATGTCTCATCTTCTACGCTAACAGCCCCGGGGTGAGCTGACTCATCATGACACAGCGTTTTTCGCACGAATGGCTCACTTACACGCGGATGAAAACACACAGCAGCAAACACCTCCCATTTCTGCCCCTGGCATCCCTGCACGACCATAAAAGTGTCACAGAGGGTCTTTCACTGCTTTAGAGGCTCTCTTGCGTACACCCAGAGGCGTCAAAACCCAAACTCAAAAGCGCAGTTAAGCTTTGGAGTGGAACGAGGTAAAGGGGGACTCCAGAGAAACAGGAAGTGCTGATGGTTTAATATCTGCAGTGTGGGATGGTGAGCTAAGTGGTAAAAGTAGCGTAGTTTTTGTATCAGATGTTTATTTGACTTCAGAGTACTTTGTTAAGACTACCATTTTGTTTTACTTTTTGTTACTCTGGCTTGAAAGCTGTTTAGTATGCATTTCTAATTATTCAGATTGTTGGTAAGATTTCAAATTGTTTTGAGGCTCTTATGCTTAATAACACCGTGTCTTCACCGGTCGCGACAATTGTTGTGTTGTGCCGCAACAGCTAAAATCTGTCAATGCTGGAGACGTCACATGACAAAGCAACTTTTTCTTTAGTACATTATAAATAGAACGAAGCAGCAGTTTACAATCAAAAATGTGTTGTGTTGTCGTGCCGCACCGTATCCAGTGAAGACAGCATCACTGATTATAATGGGTACTAAAGCCTAGTCTAATATGCTAAAATCAGTCTAATATGCTGATTTAATGTTCAATTCATTTCCCCTTGTTATTAATTTTGACATTTGTGCTGCTTAATATTTTTGTGGAAACCATGATCCATTTCTTCCCCAGGATTATTTAATGAATAGAAATAACCATAAACTATTTCTTTTTTTTTCACACAAATTACAGATGTCCAAAATATGAAAGCGTTTCTATCATACCAACATTTTTTAATGATCATAATATTCAACATTTAGCACCATTATTTACCAAGGAGAGACAACAGTAAGAACAACGTATTAGATAAGCGAGAAAAAAAAAACAAGGAAAATATAACATATCTTAAATATTTTAAAAATAATTTTTTTTTAAAAATAACTTCATAATCGGATTTTTTTTACTGCACGTAATTTTTAATCAAACTGCAAATGTTGAAATAGGCTAAAAAAACAACAACAACATGAAAATACTATTTAATTTTGCTTTCTCCATATACATAAAATGCTAGTAATGAAATAATTTCTAAAAACATTCAAAATGCCATTTCCAGCAAAGAATACAACAAACAAGAAAAAAAAGTTAAAGAAGCACACTATTATGAATGAGAAAGCCAGAGAAAGAGAGGACAAGAAACTTCTTGCTGAGCTTCTGCTGACACAAACCACATCTTAACCGTTAATTTAACCAATTAAAGAAGAAGGATGTGGACACAAGTCCTGTTTTTGTCTTCTGGATTTGCCATCAGGGACTAAGCCTTTGCCTGACTCAGCCAGTATTGACTGTGTCTTTTAAAAAATACTCAGGTTCTTTTTTTAAAGGTGATACACCTTGGAATTAAAACTCTTACTTGAGTTGTGGTTTAGTGGTTAGCACACATGCTCCAGATGCATTGATCTGGGGTGTTCATGTGGGAGATGAGAGTTCATTTCTTTTGTAAAATTAAGAAAATAAATGAGCCAAACAAACAAGTATAAGGTGTAAAATTAATATGGTATGATCTAAAAAGCTGGAAAAACCTTTCCTTTATTATGAGTCAGTTTGTAAGAAGTCAGACTTTTTCTCCATTTAATTTCTTCTCAGTTTATGGAAAATAAGCATTACATCACTTTCTCACCAGTTGATATTCTAAAGTGAGAAGGAGAGTCCAAACAGCTGATGAAAACATCATAACAATCCATAAATAACCCTCATGACACCAGTCCATAAATTAACATCTTGTAAAGCAAAAAGCTGAGTGTTTGAAATAACAATTTTTTAAAGAAATTTTTTACTTCAAACTGTTGCTTCAGGCCAAAATATGAGTCCTCCTTCTGTAATATTGAAAAAGTTATCAAGTCTGAATCGGCAAAGAAACATCAGATCAAGCACAATTTACCCAAAAAATGAATAAATGAAAAAAAAAAAGAACTAAACAGTTCTAAAGAAATATGTCTGTGAATTTTAATATGGGAGGACAATAGGGTATGGACTTTTCCACTGGAGGAAGTGTTATTATGGACTCATATTTTGTCCAGAATCAACTTTTTGAAGTTAAAACATCATAACAATGGATTTATTATCAGCTGTTTTAACTCTCATTCTCTGCAGCCATTCACTGTAGAAGTTCCATTCTTAAGCGAGTGATGTAATGCTAATTTTTTCTCAGTGAACTGTTCTTTTAATAACAGACTACAATAAACAAAAAATAAAAAATAAAATAAAATAAAATAAAAAGAACCAAGTACCTTCACTCAGTGTCTTCTAGACTTCTATAATGCTAAAGCAAAAACAATCACCCCTTGAAATGTCCAAGAGGGATTAAACAGCTGCCAATCAGGATGTAACTGCAGGAAGCTGATGATACAAAATCGTTTGCCAATTTATTATCTTATGACCAAATGCTATTTATTTCAGCAAACAGTGAAATGGTCCAGGTGAATCTTTACCTGGGGCTTCTTAAAGGCACCGCAAAGACAACGGGAAAATAAGCTCATGAATAATAATGGTGTAGTGCAGTGTGAGAGAGCTTAGCATCCATGACTTGATTATTGGTGTGAAGCGGCATACTGGTGAATGCCAGCATACTACTGAAGGGCTGCTGGCTTCATACAGTGTCTATCCCTGACCAGTGTTGTGAGCCCTTAAGCAAGGATCTCGAGTCCAAAAATTGCTGTGGGTTCCAACTGTCTCTGTCATCCCTCACCCATGAATCCACCACAGTGGTTTTCCAAATCACATTGCTCTACTGCATGTTAATAAAGTTTGGTTCCAGAAAAGAAAATCGATCTCATGTTGTTATAAACCTGTATGACTATGTTCTTTCTTATTTGTCTTTGGAATACGAAAAGAAAACTGGAATAAAGTACTGCTCTCTCCAAGCAAATGCAATGAATGAGGACAGCTCAAGCCTCTAAAGGATCATATAGAACTACAATTAGTTCCCATTACAGAATGACATTAATAATAAGTGAGTTGACAATCATTTCGAATTTAGATCTTGCAATGCACCTTTCATTCTTGTAACTGCAATATTTAAATCTCAAGTTGCAAATCTGAAGATATCTTAAAGTGTAAATGCAATTTACTTTTACTTTTTTACAGAAATAGGCTTCCATATGTTATTTATGTTTGTGCGACTCTTGGTATATCATTAAAACTAATATAACGCTTACACAAAGCAAGGTTTGTGGTATCATTATTTATGTATAATACATGAACCCTACTGTAATTTTTGTTGACCCCTCTAGATGTGTGAGGCTCTGGAATCACCCCTACAGCCCTCCCTATAAACAATGCAACATGCTAACACACAAACCCACCTTGTTTTAATCAATCTTTCAGAACATTTGAAATATAGAGCCTGTAAAATGACGAATAAGCTCACAGATAAACAACCACCACCTGCATTACACAAATGTGTTTCACCAGAGGGAGAAAAACCGTGTGCGTGGCTTGACAGAACTACCATTGCCTACAAACCAAGAGCTGCTCATAAATATCACAGACGGAGATCACCTCATAACCAATTCGGAGTCCCCGCGTGCACCCGCAGAATGCCTGACTGCACGTTTTGAAGTTTAATGAAAAAAAAAAAAAAAGTTTTGCATGCGCACAGGAGTTCAGGAAGAAACCCGTTTATGCATTCCTTGCGAGTGTCGCAGCACCAGAATGGGCTTAATTGGTGTATGCCATCTTATTCAAATCTTATACTCTAAATAACATTACTTTTGGTTTTTGTTTCCCACCCCATTTAAGCTCTGCGTTTATCCAGTCCCCTGGGTGCACCATTCTGAATAGAAATGAACCTTATCAAAAACATTGTCTGAGAAAGGGAATATTAAGAAGGCAAGAATAAATGAGGCAGCAAAAAAATTAGTGGTTGTTCTCTGTTGGCAGAAGGCAAAGGTGGTATGACATGTTTACTTATGAAAGGAAAAGGGGTGGGTGGGGTGCACAATTACAAGGTTGGCCCCTAACAAATGGAATTCTGGATCAATTTTGTACAAACGTCAGAGGTGGATTCAGACCTGGCTAATGAATAAAATGTAACTTTGAGTATACGTATAATGATGCCGCTACACCATCTTTTAACTCGCTACTTTATGTACAGTGAATATTATGACCGACAGGCTCTTTAAAAGTGCCAACAGCTTCATCTCTGGCTCCCAAGAGGAAAGGGGCCATTATCAGTGATGAAGGCAATCAATCAAACTGATTCATTTCTGAAGCAATAAATACGGCATTGCACACAGGGCTGAAAGAGAGAGATATCAGGATGTAATGACTCACACTAGGGTAGAAGCGTCATCTGCAGCACCTCGAACTGGTCCTCAGCAGAAAAAAAAAAAAAAAAAAAAACTTCCATAGCAGGGAAGTGGCTGTCAATCCTTCAGACAGTAAAAATTGTTGTTAATTCTAATGGTTTTCATTACAATTTTTACTTGATCTTTGTAGGTGTTGCATACAGAAAGCATGGTCAGGATCCTTAAAAGGCTCAGAGCCTTTTCATTCAAACAAGAGCAGCTGGGCGTGATATAATGAGTGGCGATGTCACACTGGAATTTGAAGTTTTTAATGTGTTGCTGTGTGTTCGATGCGGTTGTCATCAGTGGCAAATCCTGTTATAGAGCAGAAGTGTTTTCTCCCGCACAGCTCTCATCCACAGTCTGCTTTCCATTCCAGTGCTACACAAAATAAAATGCATACAAAAACATCTCTGCTACTGATGCACATCCACTGACATATGGCTGCAGCTATGTAAAATAAAAAAAATAAATAAATAAATAAATAAAAAATAAAAATACAGTATATATATATATATATATATATATATATATATATATATATATATATATATATATTTCTATATGAAAGAAAAGAAAAAAAAGAAAGTGACGTGACGTGACATTCAGCCAAGTATGGTGACCCATACTCAGAATTTGTGCTCTGCATTTAACCCATCCAAAGTGCACACACACAGAGCAGTGAACACACACACACACTGTGAAAACACACCCGGAGCAGTGGGCAGCCATTTATGCTGCGGCGCCCGGGGAATATATATATATGATAACAACAAAACTTTCTTTGGAATTCAGAGCCAGAGCTTTTTTTTTTTTTTTTTACTCAAATTGAAAAACTAATTTCCTGTTTATTATTTTTACACTACATAAGTATGCATTAATTTTCCCTTTTCCCCACTTTAATTTTAACTATTTTCCCCACAGATTTAAAATGTTATTTGACATTTATTTCTTCTCATATTGACTCATTCTCACATCACATGATAGCAACCTGCTTGCACAACTTGTCACATGAAATGATTATTATATACAAATGTAATAATCACCATTAAAGGTGCCATGTGTCATGTCTGGCAAAAAAATTAAGTCACACTCCACATACCATACCAGATGGGGACAGTATGCCTCGATAAAGTGAATTGGTCTACTCTAGAGTAACAAACGAGAAACGGCATAGTCTCTATGCTCCGCCCCTACCTTCACAACAACCCTAGAGCCATAGCCGAAGCCTAAGAGGACGTTTTGCCTCCAGAGGAACGTTGGGTGATTTCAAGTGATTTTGAAACATGACATCTTCAAGCTACTCCCCTTCACCTTTACCAGTGAATATGTTCATATTCGTTTTGTTCATATTACATTTTGAGTTGTATATACACATTATTTGAATTAAATTAATTTGACAGACAGCATTCTGTCAACATCATTGGTCAACATCAGACAGCTGATGTTGACCAAGCTAGCGCCAACCAACGTAACCAGAGCTGCCAGCTCTCAAGCATTCACCGTGATACACACACAATTGACTCTTTTCACACGCTTTCACGCCACACATCAATTTTCTCACGCACAGAAAAACCACGAAGCAAAGAGGACCAACAGACTAGACAGAGCAGGTTAGTTATGATATTAATAAATATCAGATTCTGTCAATTTTATGACGCAATTCAAACAATACCGTTTTGGCACTTGTAAATGTTACACGGCAGATCCCTAGCACTCTTGAACCGATCATCTCTACTATAGTAAAAAAAAAAAAAAGAACACTGTTGAAAGATACAGTAGGCTACAAATGACCAAAATGTATTCCTCATACATAATATCGATCAATCAGTGTTTTTTTTTTATCAACGTTAAGAGGTCAATAGGGCTGATGGGACTCTCTGTATGTTTACAGCATTTGGTGATTTATCATCGAAGACATTTCAAGCTTCTTAGGTAATGTTACATTTTAGCATCAGCTTGGTAGAGATGGGCTTTGGTAGATAACTGGTGAAAACCGGATCAGATCTGTGGGTAAGTTATAGCTAGCAAATTATCAAACGCAGCTACGGTTAGCCATCGCTAACATTAGCACGTTTATCGAACAGCCTTCGATACATTTCTATGTTATAACTTCCCGAAAAAAAGGGATTCAGCCATCCTTCCGCTCTCTTCCCTGAACTGAAATGAAGTAGTGGGCTGTACTTTCCACACGATTGACATCAGGTTCAAGTACGCCCACAAGCCGTGCGAGTTATTCGTGTATTGCAGGTTGGCTGGTGGTTATGTTGCCCGCATACCGCCTCCCATGGCCGAAACTGGTATTACGACACCTGTCGGGCCGTGGCTAGTAATGCTAATGCTAATTAAGGTTGATATCTCTGCAGCACTATAACTTGACTTTTTTTATGACATCATCGCCCTTATTTCTTCTCATTCTTTTGATGCGTGTAGGTCATTTTTTGGATATTTTTACCTCGATTTTTGCACATGGCACCTTTAAGATAAATGCACACATGACCAATGAGGCAACTAACAATAAGATAAACCATCTTAAAAAAAAAAAGAAAAGAAAAAAAAAAAAAACATTCATCCATAAACCAGGAAGCTGTAGCAAAAAAAAAAGTTAAATTTTGAGTGAGGATATGGATATTTTGAACCGCAAAGTTCATTTACATACTTCACACAAGTATTCTTTTCTAAGAAAGTTTACTGTCAAATTGTCATCATGAACTGAACCCCCCCGGGACAATATTCTGCTGACAATGCCTGACTTAATTTTCACTTTCTGTCTCCCAGCCCCACAAAAACCATCCCAGTCTCAGGTGCATGTGCCTAAGCCTGCACGAGTGCTAGTGTGTGTGTGTCTGTCTGAGAGGCTCTAGACATTAAAGTGAATTTTAACAAGGTATGACGACTGGCTGGTGGTATAGGGGAAACCTGCCAAGCTCAGACGCTGTCTCTCTGTGTGCCATCTCACCCTGTTTTCACAAGCTCTGGCCAATTAGCTGCTTTCTCTGTCTGCTGGACTAGCTGACAGTCCCATATCTTCCACTATGAGTTCTATATGAACATTAATAATCAAAAAAGTCTGGAATTCATGACTGTCACAGTAAAGCTGCTCATGCTCACCGAATATGGCAAATGCTACTACATCAATCCAAAATTATTATGGAACCGAGAGGAGACAATGAGGTGGTGCCATGAGGATTCTAAGGTGAAGGATAGTCTATTCAGGAAAGCCAAAGTTACACAATTTCACAACATTTTGGCTCTTAATAAGCAAGGAATAACAGGTACAGAATAACAATAACAGGAATACCTCATCCAAAAAGGGTAATTTAGTAATGCAGTATCAGCAAAACATGACAACAGACCTTAATCATGGTATGTGCATTATTGAATTTCACATGGATGAAAACAAGGCTGTGACTTACGGTTCTTAACAATGGTATAAAAGTTCTTAAATTACATCTGATTTTCCCAACTGAAAGACTTTTTTAAAGTTCTATTAGCTGAACAGTCGGTACTCTGCTGAAAAATAGCAACCATTATTACAAACATTAAAAACCACCAACTATTAACAATTCCATTTTCCATTAAAACCAATACTATATACAATACCTTTATAACCAGTACTGTGATTAAAAATTATGTGATTGTTTCTTGTTTTTATTAGCATGGTATGCCATTAAACTACAGTACAATCCATTTAACACACTGATGTACTTCTATCCCACACAGCCTGCTTTTCATTCTTGTCAAAAATTACACCTACCCTGACTAAGTTCTGTTCAGGTCTAGAATTAAATGAGAGCAAGTAAATGACAAACTTTACTTTTGGTGAACTATCCACTTAAAATCTTATAATACTTTAATTAATTGATATGTGGAGCTTATAGACGTGGCAGCATTAATAGATAAACGCAGACAACTTAGATTTCTTTATTAGAGGGCGTGATACGTCGGGCCGAACACGCAGCTTTCTGATTGGATTAGCATAGACCCGCAAGCTCCACCTGAATGACGCACATACTGAAGAACACTACAGTATGAAATTACAGTTATCTAAATTATTATGTTGATAAAAAAGAAAAACACAGAGTAAATTATTAAAATGGAGAATAAAACCAAGTGAGCATTTGCAGCATTTGATTAAGGTGTGCTTACCTTCTGCGCAGTTCTCCCTCATATTGTCCTATATACGAATCAGTCTGTAGAAACGCAGTGAGGTTTGGAAAACTCTCATCAGTGCTTGAATCCGACATTGCCGTGGCTCTCAGTTTTAATAGAAGCAATATATCATCTCTTGCTCAAAGGGGACTGGTAGTCCGAATTTAAAGGAGGTTGGGAGCTTCTCTGGGAGCTTGGCAAACACACGACCAATCCACCTTGGCCTGTTGCGCAATCCAGTCCGCGCGCAGAGCAGAACAGAACAAGCCTCCTTTCATATAAAACACATTTCTTGGCTGGCAGGAAATGTGCCCTCATCTCTCAGTGCTTGTGCTATCATAAATACTTTTTTCTTATTTTATTGCAATAAGGTTTTCACTGTAAAGTTGGTTTAAAATATAATACAGAAACAGTTTGTTTTTTAACTTTAGAATGCAAAGTAGTTTTGACAATTTTGCCATTTATTTACTTTGTAAGGGGGGAATTGGCATAAGTAGTTTTTGGACTAAAGTTTTATTATTAACCATGTATAAAATATTGTATATGTTATATGTATCATATAAATGTATTTACTATTACATAAATATAAAATACATGTTATTTAATATTGATGTCTAAAACATGAAGTTCATGGTTATGTTTACACAGTATGTCAACATCTTACAAACCGATTTCAAAATATGTGTACTTATCCAACTAACCTCCAGAAATGGCAAGGCAAACTACTGTCAGAATGATGTAGTATGTAGTACTGTAAAGCCCCATGGCATGCCAAGATATTTTATTAATATACCAAAAGCTGCACATAGGCTTATCATTTATGCTGTAACTCACCAGGGGAAAAAGTAAGGTAGTTAAGCTACTTTTCTTTCTTTTTTACCTTTTTCTCATCATAATGTTGTGCATGCACGCACAAACTCTGCCACTGGGTTTAGTAATTTACCATAAAGAATTAGACTGCCCTCGTTTATTATTATTGTTATTATTATTTTTTTTTTTTTTTAAATTAGAAAATATGATATTCCTTTTTTTATTATTACATTTACAGTCATACACCTACACATGCTCAAACAGGATCTACATACAGAGAAAATATTCTACTAACTTTCGGTCTTTGTCACGCTCTAGACATTCTTCCGTGAGAGAAAACCTCAGTCCGCAGGAGCGTAATGCGGGAAATAAATGCACACAAGTGTACTGTATGGCCAGCTGAACCACAAACTGGATTTGAGCTTATGAGATCATAAAGCCTGGGGTCATAGGTCATCTCACTGTTTATTCAGCCCACACTGGGAATGATGGCAGCATCTAGATGAAAACGGCTTTGGGAGCATAAAGAGTATTGTAGACATTTCCTCCACATATTCTCAGGAGCAGAGAATGGGGTTCAGCTCCATAATGCATCAAGAAGAAAAATTGTTCTGTTAAATGAAAAGGCACATATGTCTTTTGCTACAAGCATTCTGTAATCTTCAGAAGGTATGATCAATGAATGAAGCTGTATTGTTGCTCCAGGCTACAGACTCTTCATAGTCCTCAGCCAGGTAAGCCTTATTCATGCTGCACGAAGGCCATACATTAGTTGTTTTTGTCTTAAATATTATATATTCGTATAGGGTTGCTGTTTAAAATGAAAAGAGAACCTTAAATCGATTTTGCTGTTGTGGCCCAAGACAAATATTATACCATGTCCATATGATTTTTTTTCCTAGTTCCCTTCTGCCGTTTTGTATCTGAGGTGGTTCGCTCACTCTCTTTGGCCCCAAAATGAGATGAAAAAAAGCAAGAAAAAGGAAGTGCTGTGATTTGTCTATCCCAGGCCCTACACTGCTCTACTTCACTTGAGATCTACATTCTTACCTTTATTGTCTGCAATAACTTTGCCTGGAGGAGGCGAGGTATTTCCTGACTGTTTTTCTGAGACTGGGGAAGAAGAGTGAGTTATGATGTTATGAAGAATATGCACACAAAGCACCCCACTCTCCCGTTTCTCGCTTTTTCTCTCGGCGGCATAGTTTTCCCTGGTGAAATGCAGCGAGAGGACAAGACGACAGCGCAAATTCCCTGGGTAGGGATGCCGAGGCGACATAAAAGAGCCTTAGATCTGGTAAGATGGTTATTATGGGCTGTGAATCGGAATCAAAAGGCCATTTTAGAGCTGTCACATGACCCCTGGGGCCATGTCGCCACATCACGTTGAAGACATTTCCTTCCAGCATCTTCCCTAGAGACAAGTCAAACAAGACCTCACCCAGACACACTCACTCAGACAGACTGAAACCCTTAGACACGGAGGACGAGGGATTCAGACAGACAAGCAGAGCTTTTGGGATAGTTTAGTTTAAATTAAAAGAACTCTTAAAATGGCTCCCTCTTGAAGTCGTCTGATGTGACTAGTAATGGAGTAGTTCTCAGATCTCATGACATGTTTTTGCTGGTAATGGACCCATTTTTGTAATCAGCACATTAAGTAGCTCAGTGGTGCATTTACATGTCAAGATTTGCATACGCATGTTTGGATTTACATACGTAACCGTGGATGAGTGGTCGAGAGTCACTTATACTTTACATCAGGTTCTGACAAGGCCGTTAAACCAACATGTCCCCCATAATATTGAGGTGTAGATTTACATATCCATGTCATCATAGAGTTGTGCTTGGTGGATGGTGTATTTTAATAAAAACTGAGCACACCATGTTTGTTTTGCTGTCAGCGATAGATATGCAGCTTATATGTTTATGTGTGTGTGTGTGTGTGTGTGTGTGTGTTTGAGTCTGGTATTGGTATATGGTGTGTGGATTTCAGAGCAACATTTTATCTAGCCGCATCTTATTTGGCCTTCAGCTTGTATAGCCAGTATCAGACAAAGTGTGTGATCTGGATATCATTTTATAAATATGGATCTTAGCTCTTCTATTGCATCAGCACTGTTGTTCACTCCTTTGTGATGAATTCAATATCAGCAGGGGCTCGGGTTGAAGGCAAATCCCTCCCGGTCCACAAACACACACTATAATCACTTGTCGGTTTATCCACCAGGGGGAGTATTCCATTCATTTTCATTCTCTACCTAACATTTCACCCCCTTTACTGCATTATTTATTTGGTTACCTTTAAATATATATATATATATATATATATATATATATATTGCAGTAATCAGAAAATATGATCAAAATTGTTTGTATTTATTTCTAGCCTGAAGCTTTTTTTGCTCTGTTGCAATGCTACCAAAACCAGAGCATCAAGATAGATAGATAGATAGATAGATAGATAGATAGATAGATAGATAGATAGATAGATCTATTGTTGGTCAATCACTGGTAGATGGGAGTGTCTGTGTTTCTGCATTTCAATTGCAAATTTACACACTTCCCATTTAAACAATGTGAATTAGTTGTTTCACATCTTTTTGTGTGTTTTAAGCAGAAGGCATGTGTGATCACAAGCTCTGATAAGAAATGACAGGAATTTATTGTTTATCTGTGGAGGTGTGCATGGATTTTGTGTTCACTGTTTTCTCTCGGTCACAGTCTGCTAGAGCTGCATGTGTTTGCGGTTGTAAATGTAAGCTGGGATAGATTTATAGAAAGGGATCAAGAGTGAAAAAGATTAAGCAGAATGGTGTATGCTGTTGAAGCAGCCCTGTGAGGTAATTGATCTAAATCACCAGTGTCTCCAATTTGGCAACTTTATGTGTTCCCTTTTTTCTGTGACTTGTATTTCTTCTGTTTGATTTTAGTGATATGCACTTTATAAATAACTTTATAGGGAACTTTTCTAATAATAGTTTTTGTGGCGTTTTGTGTTGCGCCGCTTAATTTTGGGCTGTATTTGTATTTTAATGTAAATTTACATGCATAAAAAAATGGTGTAGTTCCACTCATAGATTGCTAGTAAATTTCACAAGCAATTAAAAATAAACCAAGTAACATAATGAATTAAACGCAGTTTTGAAATAGGAATAGTGAAATAGTGTTTTCTTACATACTATAATAATCTTTGTTTTATTTGCAAGTAGTGCTGTTAAATCAATTAATTGTAAATAATATATGTATGCACACACACACACACCCACACACCCACATATATATATATATATATATATATATATATATATATATATATATATATATATATATATATATATATATATATATATATATATTCATACATTTATATTGTATATTCATATATTGCACATATTTCTTAATATATACATGTTTGTGTGTGTATCTATAAATACATATAAATATACACAGTACCCACACATCAATTATGTAGATGCAAACTTTTATCTTGGATGTTAATAATTAATTTGACAGCATTATTTACAAGTTGATAAAAATTATATATTTTTTTTCTCTTCAGTAGTGAAAATGTTTGTTGAGTCTTTTTAAAGCAGATGCTTAATGACATCTTGAATAAATAGAACAGAAAGTCAATACTTCCTTTTCTCTGCATCATCATCACTGCTGGTTGCTTCATGCATCCATGAGAAGGGTTACGGTGAGTGATCTGGACATGTTTTCCAGGTTTCTTGTCCAGCACAAGACTTGCAATGAAACAGAAAGGATGTGTATGATCAGGGCATATTGATTGATTTAGACCGAGCTCATGACACCTCCCGCCCACCGTACTTCAGTCACAGTCACAAGTGCTGTGAGTCACTGATCTGATGCATTTCAGTAAGACTGACAGCACAGACGATCTCCATGTTTCAGTGTGTGTGTGTGTGATCACAAAGAAAAGACTGCGAGCTTGTGATATATTTATATATATATATATTTGTTTGTTTTTTAAAAATAAATCAGAATTTAATTGCTGAAAAAATAAATTACAACACACTAGATGCATTTGTTTTCTAATTCATTTTCTGGATTGAAAGAAGCCAAATAACATTTCCCATTAACTGCTAACACTAAGCTCTCCAATAATACAGCCAGGTTGATCAAGGTTGATCAAAACAGCAGGTGTTTATATCTCAAAGTAGGTAGTTTAATTAATATCTGAAAGAATTGCCTCTTCAAGTTTGGGCAAAATGCTTAATTTTAATTGTGTACAACAAAGGATCTGTGCTGCTTGTTGTTATTTTTTTTATTCTTTCATTGTTTTTTTTTGTTTGTTTGTTTTAACCGAGAACATTGAAAACTTGCAGCTTTCAACTCTGAGTAGACATGCATTAGTATTGAGTCATCAGGCGAAGAGGAGCTGCGACACGGATGAGATGAGCAATACATAGTGGAGAATGTTTTTAAAAGCCACCGGGCACAAGTCTGAAGGACTTCACATTTCCCTGATGCTTTCTAACAAAAATTAAAAGCAAGAAGGTCAGATGGATACTGACACATAATAAAATATCATACATTACAGCAGAAGCTTTCTATATTACTAAACAATCACAAATATCCATATTAAACAAACACCAAATAAAAAAGTACTGAACAATGTGAATGGATGATACTTAAGCCTCAAATCATGCAGCATATTTGGGAGCAGCATGATGTTACTTTCCTATGCAATTGGACTTCCAGTTGCGTGAAAAATACATATGGATGGGCGGAAAGCAATACTAACTACTGTAGAATACCACAGCAACCACTATGCACTAACCTCTCCATTTAATATAAGAGCTAGTTATATTAATAATATCATCTGGCAATATCAGTAGCACAAATCTGACCCAATTGTTATACACAGCAATGTTATTAATAACCTTGAAATGTGTTCAATCAAAAACTGTAAAACTCAAAGTGTTGTCTCATTAAATGTATACACCTGCATAAAATCTAATAAGAGCATGCAGAATTATGATGCCCTTTTGCCTACTTTGAAATAATGTGTACATTCAGAAAGATGGACAGTTACATTGAAATATTAAAATATTTATTTCCCGCAGTCTAATACTTTTTCGTTTAGCACAAAAATTGTTCCTAAGATTGTTTGTTTGACATTAGAGTTCACTGACCATCGTGTTCAGAGTTTTCTGTTAGTCTGCTGTGGTACATTTAAAAGACGTCATCAGCTGTCTGTTTGACCCTTGAATCAAAGACGATTGAAGTCAGAAGTAAAAATATGAACCAGACTTCTCAGTTTAAAGGCGTTAAAGGGGGAAAAAGGGTTAAAGGGCACTTTCAGGTCTATGTTTTCTTCAAGAGAAGTTTGTGAGAATTCACTTTCAGCTTAAGGTGAGTTCTGTCTGTTTATGCAGTTTTGTTTCATTTGACTTACATTTATGCATTTGGCAGAGTTCTATAAAGCTAAACAAATTTATATACCCCTGCTAAGCTACCATTATCAGAATACATTACCCGGTAAAGAAACCTTGGCTTGCCAGTACTGAAGATTTTTAATGTTCTCCACAACAGTACAGGTCAAATTTGAGTTTCGGACATCATCTCACTAACGTGATCACACATTTTCACACGCGACCTCAGACACATCACTCATTCTTGGAACTCTTACAGCCTCCTTGTGAACTTACTTCATGAGGTGTTTAATGGATGTTTCAGATCCTGTTTTCTGGTCTGGGATTACAAAGATTCAAGCTACATTATAGAGCGAGTGAGGTTTTAATGCATTTATATGAAAGCATTAATGGCCTCATTAAAGCAAGATGTTTCCTGTAATATAAACATTTAAGTTCATTATGTCTGTTCTGTGTACTGTGTCTATTGGAATCATAATTAAATTATGAAATAGCTGAAATAATTTCTGTTTTCTCAGAGGGTCAGCTCACTAAATTGCTTCACAGATGCCAAAAAATTGAATTGCTTTGAGCGATTCTTTAATGTAAATAGTAAAAATTGATGGTGGTTGGTTGGTGGGGCTTGGCAGTTGGGGGGAAAGTGTTCAGGTGGGATGGTACTGGGATTGGTGGGATGATCATGCAATGGTTGTGGGAGATTTAAACAGAGCTACATGTATTGCAAAAAATGTGATGTGTGTGTAAAGTAAAATATTCCCCGCAATATATAAGCTGTGCATGCTATTCAGACCAAATTCAAGTTATGAAAAACAAGTGCAGGCTTTAACAAATCTGTATACTAGACATTAGTGACAAACAATAGCTAACATTAGTAACACAAACTTGTATAATTCTCTTCATTATAAAAACATATATATATATACAAAAAATATACAAAAACATTCTTAATTCAGTTCATTGTGTACTTATTTAGATCAATAAACCTTGTTCAAGAGCTCTATACAGACATAATATTCAGTGTTTGTCATTAGTGACTCAGTCTCTCAAGTGTGTATTCTCACTTCATTTTCACAAAATCACTTCAGTTTTAAACGAGGTGGCGGAATGGCCTTTAGCTTACAAATAATTAGCTCGCCACCTATTTGCCTCTGAAAAATCTTGGTGACTTGCGGAAGCTGAGGGTGTACTGAAACACAACACATCCGGAGGAAAATCTTCAAGAAAAGCAATTAAGAGTCTTTTAATATGCTTCAGCTTTCACAGAGCTGAACTATAGATCACATTGACCTTTATCAAGGCACATGGTGTATATTTTACATGACACGGTTTTAACTTCATTTTCAGGCAGTTATCACACAGTTCCGCTACAGAACGAAATTACAAAGGGGTTGATTTGCTGCTTGCGTGTCAGAGACGAGAGATTACCTCAGATTCTCTCACGGATTGCAGGCACACAGAAGCTGACACATTCTGAGAAGGAGTTCTTTGTGAACTAGATTGATTATGTTTTTATTTCTTTAGAGTTTATTTCTTAAAAAAAAAATAAGTCTCATTTTAATATTTACATTTTATCGGAAAAACTGTTATTGCACAGCTCTGTTGTGCCAGAAGTTATCTACTGTTGTTAAAGTAAAGCTGTGTGATTAATCTCAGTTGCCTTAACCTTGTATATTAACTTATATGCATGTACTTTGAAATATAAAAGAGGTTTTATGAGCACACTCAGTCCCTTTGAGGCAAGTCTGTTCACTTTTTGGTTATGCCTCCAGGCAGCTATTTTTTATGCAGGCAACAAATTCTCAACTACAGTCCTTTTATACTTGAATGGAGAAAGCTTACATTCTATTACATGTGGTTCTATCACTGGTTGATAGACAATAAGGTTTTTATGAATCTTGAATCTTATATTTCAATAATATAGTTCAAGATATTAAATATTCTTTAGTTAATTTTTTTTTCTTCATTTTTATTTTATAGACTTGTTGGCATTCAGTTGAGCTTTAACATTTTTGGGGAACACATGCTAGGAGAAATTGTTAGCCTGAATGCAATGTAAGTCGTCTGATAAATGCATACATTTAATTTAAATTAAAATTTGGATCCTGTCAATCGTGAATTTAATTGCAAATTTTTTATTTATTTATTGTTTATGTATATAATTTTGGATTAATCATGTAATCCAGTACTTTTTTTTAATCAGTTGATGGTTTAAATTCTATGGTAACAATGGTAGTATTTTTTTAAGTCTTGAGTCATATCATGAAATATTTGGCTTATGAAATAGCTTGCTTAAATAGTTTCACTTAAATTTGGCCTTCCGAGAAGGTGTATTAAAGCAATTACAACTTTAATAATATTTGTGAAAGTTTACCAGGTCTGCTGTTCCTGTATGTGTGTAGCCCCTTCATCTCTGCACATCCTTCCAAGGGATCCATAGACACGTGGTTGACGTTTATTTTTAACAAATTCCCCTTTTCTTATCCTAATGATTTATTTAGCACATTTCACTACAGATTGTTGTGTGTAGCTGTCACATATACAAGCTGTGCAAAGAAGCAAGGGAGAGATATTTATATTGAATTTGACAACAAGCCATGTGCAAGTGGCTCCAGTTACCCATTTTACATACAAACAAGGCATTTCTTAAAGGCACAGCAGTGTGAGAGAGAAAACAAATCTGTTGAGGGTGTCAAATGGTAAAGACAACTCAAATACAACTGTTTTGGCAAAAAAAAAAAAAAAAATCTGAAAATAATTGTTTTGTAGTTTTTTTTTTCAATGCTGTTTTTTCTATCCAACACTACAATGAATGACCCATGACTGGTCTCGACCCATCAGAAAGCACACAAAGTATGGTAACTATATTCCTTTATTCTTCCAAGATATATTCTCTTTCAGATGTAAGAGTGACCCTTTCCACAGACTGACAGGAGTCCAAGTCCCCTTGTTCAGTTGCCATATAGATAAAGGGACTTTCAGCCTGAAGGGGCAAAAATTCTTCTCCAGATGCTTAGATCTGAGAGGTGAAAGACAAAGCCAACACTCCAATTCAAAGATTTTAAAGATCATCTTAAATATTTATTAACCCCTTTTGGCTTCCTGACATTTATATGGACATCAAAGAAGTCAGTCTCCAAGCACAAACAGTGGAATAGAGTCGCCGCTGATCTACAGTACCAGTGAATTTTCCTTTATTCAGGTTATTCTGTCTGATAAAATGAATTCAGTATCTTTGAATGCAATGGCCGCAGTGGTTGTGTCATTCATTGTAGGCTTTGCACTGTTCTTGCAGGCAACATAGGATCAAGTTTGCCATTTCAGATCTGCAGATCATTTGAAACAGGTGTCCTTTATCGGTTGCGGTCAATGGAATGATGGAAACGTCTATTGAGAATATGTAGTGTACGTTTTCTTTTTGACAAATTGTTATCAATTTCGCCAGAACTGCGTTTTTCAGACAAGTTCACTAGAGAGGGAGTCAAACAACATCTTTTCACCGGCACTTGCAAAAAGTATAGATGTAAAGTTTCAATGAACTTTTCAGGAGCAAACAGCATCAAACTTATTTGCAACAACCTTGAAAAAGTGTTTTTTCAAAAGGACAAAAAGGCTTTTAAATGCAATCAGAGGGCAGAGTTACAACTACCTTAGAAATTCCTATGGAGTACCAGGTTCTACCCAAGAAATGGGTCGTTTTCATTAGATGAATGGAGATGTATTGATTTCTATCTCTGTTGATTGTTCACAAAGACTTCAGTCGAGCAGCTTCCTGTTGTGATGTCTTTCGCCTTGAATGCCCTTGCCTTTCCGTACCTTGTTCTCTATCTTCTTCAGTCCTGTCCCTTTTGAACCTTAAAAAGAACTAGTCTTCTCTACAGCATCCCCTTTACATGCTCTCACAGTATACAGACTCAAAGGAGCTGCTGAATTGGGTTTAAATTGACTTGTGCGGTGATGACTGTGTTAATTAAAAAGAGCTCAGAGACCTGGAAATGAACGACATGGATTTGAGAGCTCAAATTCACCTTGCTAAGGCTCAAGAGTAACTGAGCACTAAATTTTATAAATATCTTATTCATTCCAAAGTTAAACTTGTTGAACTTTTTTTCCCCCAGCTGAAGGCCCTTCTTCTTGGCAGGAGGTGGCTGTAATGTCTGCTGCCCACAGAGCAGTGCTGAGAGGGCCGTTCTGCCCAGAGCGCTTCGTATTCATAGGTCAAAGGTTGCCATCATTAAAAGTGCCATCACAGAGTTTTGATCTCCTGTGGTCCCCTTTGCCTCGGCTCCTTAATTGAGATTTTTGTCCTCGTTATCCACCCAAGCTGGGCCCTAATGTCTATACGTACATGTCTCTCAAAAGCCGACGAACTACTGTTAATGAATGTGCACTGCGAAAAAGGATAATTTTACTCAAATTTCGTGGATACTCTCCATTTTTTTATACTCAAAAGCTTTGGCTACAAAGGCAAAGTTTGGATGAAAAAGTTCTAAAAAAAATGAGAGCTGCAGATGTCCAGCTTTGTTTTTTGATCTCATTTACTTTCATTGTACATTTTTAAAAATAAAGTTATTTTTTTAGGCATTGATGATTTTAAAAAGAACTTTTCCATTTCACAAAAGGTTTGTTATTAATATATTCTTCACACACACACACACACACACACACACACACACACACACAATTTTATTTGAAGAACTGTTCACTGAAAGGTTCTTTAGGGAACCAAAAATGGTTCTTCTATTGCAGGGATCCTCAAATCTGGACCTCGAGATCCAGTTTCCTGCAGAGTTTAGCTCTAACCCTAATCAAACACACCTGAGCATGCTAATCAGTGCCAATCAATGTATTTGGGATTATTCGAAAATCGCAGACAGGTGACTTTAATCAGGGTTAGAGCTAAACTCTGCAGTGCATTGGACCTCCAGGGCAAGATTTGAGGAATCTATGGCATCAGTGCGAAAACCCTCTTTTGCAAGATTTTTTTTTGTGTATGTACAAAAACAGACTTTTTTATATCTTCTTTTGTGCTCCATATAAGAACAAAAAAATGCATACATACAGTACAAACAGACATACAATTTTTGGTTCAACATGAGGTTGAGAAAATAATGACAGAATATTCAGTTTTGGGTGAACTGTTGCTTCTTACATTTGGTCCTGCAGTCCTGAATATTTGATCACATTCATGATACACCGGTAACAAATAAATGGTTGCAATTTTAGTTGAATTTTCATTATTGTTATTATTATCATAGATTCAGTCTGTGATCATGTAGAATAAAATTTTTGCTCTTGCCAAAATGAGACTATTCAGATTAGGATGTCACAATAATACAACATAATGCCTATGCGTTTATAGGTATTTGAATTATAGATTTGAGTTCATGCTTGAGAGTATCAATTATAAGAAGATGAAAAGAAAGGTTGTTGATGGACTGGAATATTTCAGACCCCCATTCATTCAATATAAAATGGCTATATTGGGTAATATAATGGATGTAATTATCCGTGCGCAATTGAAAATCATTTTTATCTTGAATTTATGTAAATGATTCATTAAGATTTAGCACTAGCAATTATTTGCTCTTCCAAATAGCCTTTGCCTGTTCTGTATTAGTCTGTCTTTGTACTGCCATTGACAGAACTCATCTCTCAAAAGGGCTTTATGAGATCCACTTTAAAAGCTTTATCCGGTGTTCTTCAGTTACCTGACACTTTTTCTTCTAAATTCTTCTCTTGAATTTTCCTGTTTATCTATAATTATCTTTAACCTTTTTTAATGGTTACTCTCTGCAATTTTAAAACAGTCTATATCAATATCTACTGTATGTCTGCTGTGTTATGTCTGTTTAGTATATCACAGTTCTAACAAACTCTTGGTTTTAATTAGCTTGCTTGGCATTTTGTACAGCACCTTGTCACTTCTCATTAAGACTAAGTTATGTTTGAAAAGTTATCCTCATAGGAATTCATTGTAACTTTGGACAGTAAAAGGAATGTGCTTTTGTTGTAGACCACCACACACTTATTAGGAATCATCCAACCTGTTCAAACAAAAACAAACAAAACTGTTTACGTGTATATATTAAGTATATAACGCAGTTACGTATGTCCAACATTTCTCGTTGTAGAATGTCCAAGCTATTTTCCCCCTATAATTGTTACACCCACCTTGTGCTCTGTGTAGCACATTAAAGTATCTAAAGCTTTCAGATACTTTTTATGATTTTGGTGATGCAGGATAAAAGTTGCTCCAACATTTCCCTAATGAGACTTCTTTGAGTTGACAAGGAAATTGAGTAGTTTAGCTTCCACTAACAGCTGATGTCAAATAAAAAGAATTAATGCAAGTTGTTAAATAGCCTGAATCATCAATTGAAAGCATTACAAATGTTGCTGTATATTGATAAGTTAACTTGAATAGGCATGGCTGATGAGTATTATTTACGTGATGGACCCATATCAAAACAAAATTAGTCATTAGCTCACAGACATGCTTTTATTTTAGAAGATAAATGCCTCTATAAATGATAGATAGCATTAGCTCACATTCTGTTTTGAATAATGAACTTTTCTGATGTTTCAAATCGTTTTGAATGCTGCACTTTAGTTATTAGATCTAAACTGCTTCTCTTGAATATGTATGACGGGATAAACATTCTATATAATTAAATAACTGAGAATGCATTTTAAATGCAAATTATCGTGGGAGTGAAATTTTATTGCCACTCACAACCTGTTAATTTAATTTTTGTATTTTTAAATAGCATTTGTTATGTTAATGCACCAGTTTGCAATAACTACATGCTGATGTAACATGCATTATTAGTACTGTTAACAACCAGAGCTGTGTGTGGTACTGTCAGTGCAGTACAGGAGCTCATTAGCTTGATATGTCTGTTTGGGTCACTGACAGTAACCTTTATCAGAAGGAGAGACGAAATCAGAATTTCATGTTTTTCCTCCCACTTAAAGTTTCAGGTTCAGTTGTTTATTAATAACCCATGAACTTTTTTATTTTTTTATTTGAACAGCTCTGGATATTTTGTGCATTTGCTAAATTTTCAGAACCATCAAAAAACTGACCAATCAAACATTATGTTTTGGAAACGGTTGCTTTCCTTTTTCACACTGGAGAATTAAAGATAGCATTTTCAAATTCATAGGAAATTCATAGTCCTTTACAGCATCACTCTCCTTGACATGTTGCAAAGTAAACACTGCTTGTAAAATCTTCAACTTTTTTTTATTTTATCTTCACATGCTAGGTAAAACTATATTGGAAGAGTATCATTTGAAAGCAATCCTCTAAGATATATTTTTTTCCCCATTTTCTGCAAAAACTTCCCACAGACTCAACCATTTCTGCTTGAGAAGAAAACGATCAGGCATAGCGAAATTACATAAAACATGCAAGGAAGTGGGTGTTATTTAAATAACAGGTGCTGGCAAGCAATCGGTATGATCAAAGTGATGGTTCAGCCAAAAATAAAAATGTTGTCGTCTAAACAAGTCATACGGTTTTTGCTGACTAAATGAGCATTTTCATTTTGGGCAGAACTGTCACTTTAAGTCCCGTTATATCAGAGTTCCTCTCTCTGGATAAGCACAATGGCATTTGGCTTGAGCCATCTAGTGCAAATGTCAGAATTCTCCATCAAGAACTATCTAATTGATTTGTGTTTGCAGACCCCTTTGTGGCACCTGTTGAAAAGGGCAGAGAAGGGAAGGGAAAAGTCTGTGGCCTTTAGCACACAGGCCAAGAGCAGCATCCGCTCACAAATTCAGAAATACAGTGCAAGACAGCAATTGGCACTTTCTATGAATGCTGCACCCTTTGGTGTCCCATTCCTTTTGTTTTAAGCATTAGAGGAACAAATCCCAAGATTGTTTTTTTTTTATTATTATTATTATATAGAATGTATTTGATAATGTACCCTAGACTGTTTTATAAAAATAAAAATAAAAACATACATTAATGCTGGAATATATATAAAAAATGATATATTGCCAGCAGTTACCAAACAATTTATATTTAGATGTCTTTGCATTGCATGCAACACTACACACACACACACACACATACATCAAAGACTAAAAATTAAAAGTCTGGATTGACTTTAAATGTAAATATAATGTTGGTAGCTTTAGGTAGCCTATAGTTTGCATTATAGTAGTCATTATTTTATACGATCCACTATCAGGAAGACATAATAAAGGAAACAAACATGCAACTGTGTTCAGAATTGATTTATATTATACAGGGATGCAATTAAGGGATGTAATTATGCAGTTACATGTTGTGATAATATTTTGCTATATACTTATCCTTGCCGATTAATACTTACTTTGAAAATCTCTGCTAATAAGCCTTCAGTATTCTGCAGGAAGAGTAAAAATTAAACTGTCTGCATAGCTTGCTACCTGAATAATAATCTGGCAGAATACTTTCAGTATTGCAAGAGGCAACGTTTGTGCCATTAATTATATATATATATATATATATATATATATATATATATATATATATATATATATATATATATATATATATATATATATATACAGTGGGGATCGAAAGTTTGGGCACCTTTGCAGAATCTGTGAAAATGCGAGTAATTTTCAAAAAATAAGAGAGATCATACTAAATGCATGTTATATTTTATTTAGTACTGTCCTGAGTAAGATATTGTACATAAAAGATATTAACATTTAGTCCACAAGACAAAAAAATAGCTGAAATTATTAAAATAACCCCACTCAAAAGTTTGGGAACCCTTGGTTCTTAGTACTGTGTTCTGTTACCTGATGATCCTCGACTGTCTTTCTGTTTTGTGATGGTTGTGCATGAGTCCCTTGTTCGTTCTGAACAGTGGGGGGACCATAAAGTCACTGCTGGAAAGGGTTCAAATATGCAAAGATGCTAGAAAACTGAAGAATCTGCAGGGCCTTAAAGATTTTTCTGAAGAACGCTGCTCAGTTTAACTGTTCAGAACAAACAAGGGACTCATGCACAACCATCACAAAACAGAAAGACAGTCGAGGATCATCAGGTAACAGAACACAGTACTAAGAACCAAGGGTTCCCAAACTTTCGAGGGGGTTATTTTAATAATTTCAGGCATTTTTTTGTCTTGTGGACTAAATGTTAATATATTTTATGTACAATATCTTACTCAGGACAGTACTAAATAAAATATAACATGCATTTAGTATGATCTCTCTTATTTTTTTGTAAAATTACTTATATTTTCACAGATTCTGCAAGGGGTGCCCAAACTTTCGAGCCCCACTGTGTATATATATATATCATCTTATAGAGTACCTCTGTGTAACAGTGTTTTATTAAAGTGTTTTATTTAAGTGTTTCTGCAAAATCAAAATCAAATATTTACTTTGTCGAGCAAGCAAATATTTTTTGCCAAAATGATGATTTTCATCACTGCCTTCATCTCATCATCCCTGTTTTAATATTGCACAGCCTGTCATATTTAATGAGCCAAAATAACCAGTACTCTTCCTCTCTACTCTCAGTGTTTATTTATTTGTCTGGCTTTGAATTATTAATCACTCTATGGAGGTTTAGCTTTGAAGTTCGGTAACATTTTCATAGTCATTAAGTAAAGTGTTGCTCCCGCTAGCCACAGAACTTTACAGGGTAAAAACAAACTCAGAGTAACAAAACAACAACCAGTTTAAGATTGAGAAGCTGAGATTTATATGACAATCCATTAGTTGAATTTGCCATTTAGTCCCAATTCATTTTTACTTGGCTTCAGGAATACTTAATTGTAATCGGTTTGCCAATCAGTGTTATTTACAATATGTATTTATTTAGTCTTTATTTAGCGACCGTATTACACTTGATGAAGACGTTTTAAACGAACAGATTGTATTCTTCAAACCACTTTTATCCTGGTGCATTTTGGGAATGTCAGCGGCTAGCTGCTAGTGGGCTTATTTGTGAGCAGAGGCTGATATCAGTTGATATGAAAAGCTCTTATCTCTTTTTATTCTGCTATTGGCTCTGGATGGAGAGGCTTATTGTGACCACAGACTATATGAAACCTGAACCCAATCGCAGACGTACCAATGAGATCTGCTTTGCTTTCTCCAGGTGAACGTTTGAGTCATTCCTTCTGTGTACGCTTTCGCCCAGTAATCAGTTTTACAAATTGCATTCACTGAGTACATGAGATTTGCAGCTTCTCCGTGAAGTCGAAACCTCAGAGCGGCAGAAGTAATCCCTATTTCTGAGGAAGGGAATAAGCCCTGTTTTCTGAACACCTGCTGCAGCCTTTTGGTTTTAAACACTTTTTAGGAGATTTGCGGGAGATGTGGGGAGAAGACAGATTATTTAGATGTTTTTATAAAGGCAACCCTGAACTTTCTAGTTTGATATCAGTACAGAGACACCAGCAATGTCCCCTAGGGAGCCAAAGATTCCAGTACTTGCTCAGAAATTCAGATGAGATAATAAGTGACTGTGCAAAATATGAGCAAATATTGCTGAATATGAGATCAAATCATGTGTACATCGTTTATTTTTCTAAAGCTACACTTTCTAACAGCTTAAGCTAGTTTAAGTGAAGCTACATCTTTTTTTGTGACACTTTTAGTGCTACAAAGTTAAAATAAACCAAGAGAATAAATATAAGACTAAGAGAATAAAGTATTTCTTTCTTTTGTTTATTTTAGGCCTTCATTTTTAAATGGTGCCCTTTATTAATTTGCTTTTCCTTGGTTGTTTAGTTCTTTCAACATTTTCTAATCCTTAAAGGGATTAGTTCACCCGAAAGTGAACATTTGCTGAAAAAGTACCTTGGCCAACCAAGATGTAGAGAAATGAGTTTCTTTTTCAGAACAAATTTGGAAGTGGTGTTAAGGACAGAGGACTGGAAACAATGGTTTGTTAAAGTCAGAAATCCTTGATGGATGTGTTTCTTACAAAGTGCAGCTTTTTGCTCCCCAAAACATTGATAATGTACAGAGGATTTGTGGTTTATTGTTATGTTTTTTGTGAGCTGTTAGGACATTCTGACGGCACCCATTCGCTGCAGAGGATCCATTAATGAGCAATCGATGTGGTGGTAAATTTCTCCCAAACTCTTCTGATAAAGAAACAATGTCATCTACATCTCGGATGGCCTGAGGGTGAGTAAATGTTCAGCAAATTTCCATTGTAACCCTGAAGTCTTTCAGATGGTCTCTGTCAAGTATACTGGCCTTGTAAAGGTCATATGAAGTGAAGCCTTCTGAAATTGGCATTTATTGAAGAAAAACGCTCACTAACCAGGGTAATATGGTCAATAAACAATGTAATCAGAATTAATCTGGAAAGTGTAGCTGTTATGACTGGTTTGAATATATAAATTACCTTTTTATTACTAGGGCTCTCAGAGTTCAAATTGGATAAAATACTAGTGGCTGGTCAGTCAAGCGAGCCAATTTGCTACAGAGGATCCATTGATGAGCAAGTGATGTAATGCTAAATATGTTCTGATGAAGAAACATTTATCTACAGTACATCTTGGATACAGTACTTGAGGGATGTATACATTTCCCCCTTTTTTTGTATTGGGTTGTTAACTATTACTTCAAAGGGATATTTCACCCCCCCCCCCATAATAATAATAATAATAATAATAATAATAATAATAATTCTGTCATTAATTACTCAACCTCATGTTGTTCCAAACCTGTAAGACCTATTTTTGATGAGATCTGAGACCTTTCTGATCTTCCATAGACAGCAATGCAACTGACATATTCAATGCCCAGAAAGTTAGTAAGGACAGTGTTAAAATAGTCCATGTGTCATCGGTGGTTCAACCGTAATTTTGCACAATTTCCTCTCTTCTGTTCCAGAATTTCACGTTTATGAGAGTACCACAAGACATGCTCAGTAACGACTGACATGGAAGAGAATAATTGTTTATTAAAAAATATTTATTTTTGTTTTCATTGAACCACTGATGTCACGTGTACTATTTTAATAACTCCTTGGCCTTGAACATGTTAGTTGCCTTGCTGTCTATGCAAGGTCAGAAAGCTCTTGGATTTCATATATTGGAAATATATATTAATTTGTGTTCTGATTATGAATAAAGGTCTTACATGTGTGGAATGACATGAGGGTGAGTGATAAATCACAGAATTTTTTTTTTTTTTGGCAGAACTATCCCTTTAATTCCTTTTTTTTATGAATTTAATCTCATAAAGCTACAATTTTATTATCATAAAATAGGGACTTTCATTATGCAAGAACTGTATTATAATATTCATATTCATAATGAGAAAAAAATTAACGGGAATAAAGTCATAAAATTGTGAGATTCATGCTAAAGTAAGGCTATGAATTCATTTTCCTAATCTGTATTTATTCTTGAATGGAATATTATGTAATTATTCTCAAAAATCTTATTCTTGTAACCTTTCTTTAATGTATTGACAGGCACTTTTATCCAAAGCAACAAATGACAGTGTATTTAAGCAATAGATATAAACAGTACATGTGTTTCCTGAGAAATGGAAGCTTTAGCCTAAGTTCTGCCAGGAAGACTCAATCACTTCGTCACTAATTACCTTCATCATTATCCAATCACGTCTTTATACTCCTGTATAAAAGATCGTACTTACACATGTTTGAGTTCGCAGATGCCGACGCGACAACAACCTCCACCCTCCCCACCACCACCAGGATGGTCCTGTCCTTACCTTCCAGGGGGGTCTGCTGCGCCCCTGCCTGCATCTTCAGGCAGGAAATGCAGATTCGCTACCCTCGGATTACGAACCATGGACGGGGCCTTCCGCCAAAGAAAATTATAATTGTGCTCGCTGAGCTGTCAATAAATGTATGCTTTGTACATCCTTCTATCTCCGAGTCTTTCTGGTAGAACTAAAACCTGCCTTTGGTATTATGCTCAACAAGTTGGGACTACAAGAGGAACTGAATGAGTCAAATTAGCATAAACTGACTGAAAATAAAGATAATACGACTCACCACTTTAGTTTATGGGCCAATCAGTTGGCAGCAGCTTTAAAAAACTATAGCAGCTATAGAAACTAACATTGAAAATTTTTATATATATATATATATATATATATATATATATATATATATATATATTAATAATAAATCCTTATCCAATACAACCTTAAATTGAAGGACAGGAGCTGTTTTCTCACCTTAGTCTAAAAATAAAGTCTGCTCTATTGCCAATATCACTTCTGTGAAATCTACAGTAGCCGTTACACTGCCGATCAAATCACTAGCTTCCCACACATCACATCTGTTAGAATGAACCCATTCCAGTGCTTACTTGTAAAAAAAAAAGAGAAATATATTCTTCATCAGCTCTTCCATCACGTTACTGTATGCCTTCCATAAACCCGTGGAGTGTGGAGGCGTTCGTTGCACTTTACCAAGAGACAGAGACCAGAAATGAGTTGAGAGTTGAAATTAAGTGTTGGTGTTCGCAAGCTGTTTTAAAGTGTAATCTCAGCAGATGAGGACGCAGAGATAGATAAAACTTCTTTTAGAGCTCTCAGCGGTCTAATAGGAGCTTCTCAGATGCTGGGTGAGATATGGTGATAGATATGGTGTTAGTGGACTGTGAAATAGACTGGAATGCATCTAACTCACTCACAGTCTTATTCCTTAGCATCAGCTGGAATATTTTCAGAGGAATTAAAATGTCTCCTGAACATATCATCCATCCATCCATCCATCCATCTATCTATCTAGACAGTAGTTTTATGGTAAATTGCTAATTATTTGATGCACACCTATTGTGTCTTCAAACA